>NC_044034.1:13739751-14027464 GCF_901765095.1 Microcaecilia unicolor
ACAGGATCCCCCATGCAAATTTTGCTAGTTGTGGCCAGTATGTTTGCTTGTTTTTCCAAAAAATCAAAATATCATTGTAGGCATCAGTCAAACATAAATAACAGTCCACAGTTCATTAACAGGCTTCAAAGTAGAAAATGACACAGGGACAAAGTTTGTCCCCCACCCCCGTGGGTCTGTCCCCGTGTCATTCTCTAGTTTGTAGCAGGGGCGTAGCCAGACTTTGGCGGGAGAGGGCACCAGAGCCCGAGGTGAGAGGGCACATTTTGGCACCACCCGCCACCACCACCACCTTGACCCTCTCTACCCCCCCCCCCCCCTCCTGCTGCTAACCTTCCCCCACCGCCTACCTTTGCTGGCAGGGCACCCCAATCGCCGCCAGCTGAGGTCCTCTTCTTCCGGCGCAAGGCTTCATTCTGTTTCTGTGAGTCTGACATCCTGCACGTGCTGGCTGATCTGCAAAGCTTTGTTCTGTTTCTGTGACTCTGACGTCCTGCACATACAACATGCAGGACGTCAGAAACAGAACAAAGCCTTGCGCGGAAAGAAGAGGACCGCGGCTGGGGGGGGGTTGGGGCTCCCCGCCAGCAAAAGTAGCCCACGGTGGCGGTGTGGGAGGGTTAGCGGCAGGAGGGGGGTTTGAGAGGGTCATCGGCAGGGGGGTCCAGGGCCAAATCTACGGGGGCCCAGGCCCCAGGTAGCTATGCTACTGGTTTGTAGCACACATGCGCTATCCATGCAGCCAGCCATATGGCCATCTACATGGTTAGTGCACGCTAAAAACATTAGTGTACCTTTGTAAACAAGGCCCTTAGCTTGCAAGATCAATTGTCAAGGGTCCCAAAAATGGCGCATTTACAAGGCAATTTGATCCATGCAAAGATTTTGATTCTTCATCCTCCGAGCGGATTGTTACAATGCTGCTTTCAGCTACAGCTTATGAAATAGTGTCAGTTGACTGAGTTGACCCCCGAGACAGCTGTGCCTTATGCTGAAACACAGCCCCTGTCGGGTTATCAATAAAGCACACTTGTACCACTCTTGAAAGCCCTTTGTGCTTCTTTTTTTGGACCGTTTGTGTTGTGTATTTTGAACCTCTCCCTTTTATGTTCCTGGCTGATATTCAGCCAGGACCCGTATAAAAGTTTCGGCAGACCAAGCGCAGTCCAGCAACGCTCAGATATTCAAGGCCAGTGCCTACACAGGGCCCAGTCCCGAATATCTGAGGCTACTTAAGCCGGCAATGGTCAGCATTAAAAAGACACTGACTGCCCTCCAGCTGGATACTGACCAGTATATTCCTACCTGAACATTAAGATCTGAAGGCCCATGTCACCTTGACAACTGCTGGAAATACAGAAAAGAACCCCTTTTCCAGTGAAAGATCAAGCACATGGTCAGCTTCCATTAGAAATTAGGTAGACAGCAGATGCGGCAGCCTTTACAAAGTCATTGAAAGGCTTCTCATTTACTAGAGCTTTTGAAAACGTCATCTAAGTCATCTTGTTCGTTATTTCAAAATAGCGTATGGCTCAGAACATGAGGGTGCACGTTGGCTACAGTAGAACACACAACATAAGATATTGCAATTACAAGGCAAAAGTGCCCTAAAATATAAAACTGTTATCAGCCCTCCCCAACTGTTCCGTTTTAAGAAACACAAGTGGACCTCTAAGGCACAGGACTCCAAAATACTGCAGCCGTCTGATTTTCTTTCCACTATTAAATCATTAAGTAGTCTTGTATTTCTAGGACAAACAAATACAATCATTTTAAATTAGGAAGGCCTGTTGATAAAGGCATTGTCTGCGTAAGAATAATTTTTTTGATTAAAGAAGCATTTTTAAGCACAGCAAATGAGTGTAAAAGCATCGATTCTAACCCTTATTGGTCCTGCCTAGTAATCATGGGGCTTACTCAGCATACCTGTCCCTCAACTCAGAGGTTGCGCTCAAGTTCTGCTGCTGCCTATGCAGACCAAGAGTAGCACTGAAAATATATACACAGAAAGACAAGCAGGCCCCTCAAACCTTCAAAACGCTTAAATGTTTCTTGAAGGGGTGTGCCCCTTTGGTACCATGTCACCAGCAGTACGCTTGGACGTAGTATCACACTGGGGCCGAGAATGGAGCTCACTGCTCCCACCCCACTTAAAAATTGCACCGAGAAAGATGCAGAGCCGATCAAAAGTCCCTTTGCCATCACAGCTGGCTAAGTAAGCAAAAGTGGTAGAAAGGTAACTCCTAATTATGGAGGATAAATCTAGTTGTAAATTTGAAGCCCTGTTTGGTGATAGTAACATAGTAGGTGACGGCAGAAAAAGACCTGCACGGTCCATCCAGTCTGCCCAACAAGATAACTCATATGTGCTAATTTTGTGTATACCCTACCTGTGTTCTTCAGGGCACAGACCATATAAGTCTGCCCAGCACTATCCCCACCTCCCAACCACCAGCCCCGTCTCCCACCGCTGGCTCTGGCACAGACCGTATAAGTCTGCCCAGCACTATCCCCGCCTCCCAACCACCAGCCCCGTCTCCCACCACTGGCTCTGGCACAGACCGTATAAGTCTGCCCAGCACTATCCCCGCCTCCCAACCACCAGCCCCGTCTCCCACCACTGGCTCTGGCACAGACCGTATAAGTCTGCCCAGCACTATCCTTGCCTCCAAACCACCAGCCCCTCCTCTCGATCTTGACTATAAATGCATAAAGATGATGTGTCTTTGTACGTTGTTCCTTTAAAAAATTATTATTGTACTAGTGGGAAATTTTGATAAGTTAAACCAGGATTGTGTTTGAATAAATTAGTCTAAAGGTCCCAGCATCGTCTTAGTTTGTACTTAATGCTTTAAAGTGCCTCACTTGAATACAACCAAATATGTAAAAGATAGGACTGTTTTTATTTCAGTTTATGTAGTCAGGATACACCATTGACTTTTGTATGTGATGTTTTAGTTTTGTTTATGATTATATATGTATAAAATGTGATCCACCTTGGTCCAGGTGGACTATAAATCAATAAAACAAACCATGGAATATACAGTAGCAGACCAGTCAGGTTAGGCAGCAGCTAAGCGAGTACAGTTGAAAGAAGAATTACAGTTCATGGTCTCCTTAGTTGCTTTTAATAGGGAAGCTCTTGTGCTCAAAAAGCACGTCTGGGCCCCAATGGCTGCTCCGATGAAAGCGGCAACCCGGGGACCAAAGTCATCTCATTCTGAAGAGATCCTGGCTGGTCCTGGACCAGCAGCTGCAGAAAAAAAAAAAAAGTCTGTGACATTAGCATGTGCCCCACTGGCATCCCCATTGTGGATTCTGTCCACAGGAACAGGGAAAGCGCTTTTCAAGATACAAATTATTATCCAGGTGCAGTCGACATTTCATGGAGTTAACTTATGTGCCTGTTAGAAAAGGACTGACTTACTCCCCTTTCAGTGCAGTCTGCTGCTGGGCCTGAGACCAGAGCCTTCCAGCCTCAAGTGTACCACAATCATTTGGCAGTTAAGGTCTCAGTTTCCTCTTTTTCCCCAGGCCCCTGCTGCTAGGGAAAAATCTATAAATGACACTCTTACCTGCTGCTGTCTCTTCCTTTGCTCTCTGCAGTTGGAAGGCATGAAGCCAGCAAGGTCTCACAAGATTACAGAACTCTACCTGTTCCGACATCAGAACGAGCTGGCCAAGGAGACGGTGACAGCAGAAGGTAAGGAACCCCATTTGCTTGATTTCCCTTGTCGGCTGGAGGCCATCCAGAGGGAAGGGAAGAGAAGGTGCTAATGCCAGCGGGGACGGGGAATGAGGGGGGGAGGGGGAATACTGATGATGCAGAAGGTGGAGTGACGAGGCCTCATGGTGACCTTAGGTAAATCACTTTCTCTCCCATTCCCTCAGGAACCTATGTAAGTAGTAAGCTCTTCAGGACAGGGACATAGTGTAACTAAAGAATTATCACCAGTGAGAACCACTGCCTACAGCCAGCAGGGTTATCAAAATAACTAGTATAATTATTAAGGAAGAGAAGGAAGGCGGTGGTGTGTCACGACAAAATAAACCAGGATCAGAGGTACTATAGCATTTTAAAAAAGGATTGAAACCACTGCTACAGGCAAGACCAAAATGTAAATCAGAAAACCAGAACTGGGTGAGTCTGGCTGGTGACACTGGACTAAGGAAGCATTAAAAAAAACACAATATCATCACTGCCACCTTCATATTCAGAAGGTCATGCCCAGGCCTTCTGCTATGTTTGGAGTTTGGAAAATCCGAGTCAGCAGAGAAACGTAAACAGTGGCAACAGTGCAAACTTCTGAGACGTCACCCACGGTTATCAGAGGTGATGCTTCTGTCCTATCCAACCCAAAGTGAGGAGGTGGCAGGGGTTTGCAGGGTCTTCCTACTCTCCACATGTGCTGGCATGCTGCTCGATCAGTGTGGCACTGTACCGAAAGCCACAGAGAGGACACGAGACAAAGCGAGTCTCCTCCGTGAAGGAAGAACTGAAGTCACCATTGTGCAGAACCTCCTCTGATGAGGACGTCGACGACGACTCTTCAAGATCCTCTACCTCTCCACAGCGAGAAGCATGAAGGGGAAGGAAATCCAGCTGGAACCAATCTGTGGGCAAGGAAAGACAAGACACAGGATTACTCACAGCTAAAAATATATCAATCACATAGCTAAAAGGCTGTACAGAGGCAAGACAGAAAGATACTCAAAAGCTATGACTAGTGGCCAGAAACAAACTTGCGAAGAAGTATGAAAAATGGACAGCTGTCCAATAACACTGGAGAGGAAACAGGGGAGACAGCTTACCCTTATCCACTCTCTTATCACCTCTCGTCTTGATTATTTTAACCTACTACTCACCGGCCTCCCTCTTAGCCATCTCTCTCCTCTTCAATCAATCCAAACCTCTGCTGCGCAACTCATTTTCCGCCAAAGTCGCTATGCCCACATTAGCCCTCTCCTTAAGTCACTTCACTGGCTCCCTATCCGTTTCCGTATTCAAGCTTCTCTTATTGACCTATAAGTGTATTCACTCTGCCGCTCCCCAGTGCCTCTCCACTCGTCTCTCCCTACGCTCCCCCTCGGGTACTCCGTTCTGTGGATAAATCTCTCGTCTGTCCCCTTCTCCTCTACTGCTAATTCCAGACTCCGTTCCTTTTATCTTGCTGCACCTCACGCCTGGAATAGACTTCCCGAGCCTGTACGTCTAGCCCCGTCTCTGGCCGTTTTCAAGTCCAAACTTAAAGCCCACCTCTTTATCACTGCTTTTGACTCCTAACCACTACTCACTTGCCCTGTCCTTTTATCCTCACCTCTTTATTCCCTTACCCTTATTGTTCTGTCTGTTTACCTGTCTTATCTAGATTGTAAGCTCTTTGAGCAGGGACTGTCTTTTTTGTGTATGGTGTACAGCGCTGCGTATGCTTTGTAGTGCTATAGAAATAAGTAGTAGTAATGTAGAAGCCTGCCCTTGCAGATCAGCAACACGGCCGCACAGGCTTCTGTTTCTGTGAGTCTGACGTCCTGCACGTACGTGCAGGACGTCAGACTCACAGAAACCTGCGCGGCTGTGTTGCTGATCTGCAAGGGCAGGCTTCTAGATGGAATGTTGCTATTGGAGGAGTAGCCTAGTGGTTAGTGCAGTGGAACATGGAATGTTGTTACTATTTGAGATTCTACATGGAATGTTGCTACTATTTGAGATTCTATTGCTACTATTTGAGATTCTACATGGAATGTTGCTATTCCACTAGCAACATTCCATATTTAGATTGTGAGCTCTTTGAGCAGGGACTGTCTTTTTGTGTATGGTGGAAATGATTAGTAGTAGTAGTAGAGAGAGCTAAATTGTCAGCTAGTGCTCTCGGTCACATACAGAAATGCAGTGCTTGACCTAGAAACAGGGGAAGGGAGCAGAACACAGGAGAAAAAGGGAGAAATGCTGGTCACTGTACACAGGTGGCAGCCAATTTCATAAACAGGGCACGTATGCGAGAAGTCAAAAAAGCCATTTATTTTATAAAGCAACACAGGTACTTATATACCTTTACAAAACGGCCTTGTACAATGACTTTGCATAGCAGACAAACCCTCTCACACAAATTCACACCTACACACGTTTGTGGGTAGAAACTTAACTAGCCCTGGTTAAATTACTTAAGGATTCTTGGAAACGAACAAACAGAAGATAACATAAAGGTACAATGTTATGTTAAACAGTTATGCATTAAAATTTGCAGAATTATGTTGTCATATGCCTGGAATAGACTTCCTGGACCTATAGGTCTAGCTCCATCTCTACCTGTTTTCAAATCTATGCTGAAAACCCACCTTTTCACTGCTGCTTTTAGCTCCTAGCCACAGTTGCCCTCCCCTTGTCCCTTCCTCCCTTCTCACCCATTACTTCCCTCACCCGTACCTGTCTTGTTTGTCTGTATGACTTAGACTGTAAGCTCTTTTGAGCAGGGACTTTCTCTTTGTATCAGGTGTTCAGCGCTGCGTGCGTCTGGTAGCGCTATACAAATGCTAATAATCAAACATATAAACGGCGAGTGACCGTACTCACTCGCAAATGCGCAGTAGAGACCTTCTCTGCCCCGCCCCCACGTCAATACGTGATGACGGGGGGCGGAACACAGAGGGTCTGTACTGCGCATTAATGCTGAGGGAGGGAAACCGCCGTCTAACGCTCCCCCCACCCGAGTCGCCGCCGCCACCCACCTTCTACCCGGTCGGGCCCTCGCTCCGCTATTGAAACAGCGAGGGTCCGGGAACGCAGCACTGAGCTCTGCTGAGCTGCCGACATCGCCCTTCCTTCTTCTTCTCTGCCTCTGTCCCGCCCTCGACGACGTTACGTCACACGAGGGCGGGACAGGCAGAGAAGAAGAACGAAGGCCGACGTCGGCAGCTCAGCAGAGCTCAGTGCTGCGTTCCCGGACCCTCACTGTTTCAATAGCGGAGCGAGGGCCCGGCCGGGTGGAAGGTGGGTGGTGACGGCTCGGTGGGGGGGGGGGGGGGGGGGGGGGGGGGGGGGGGGGGCGCGAACGCGGAGGGGGAGGGGCAGCGGCGAACTTGGCGGTGGGGGCGGGCCTTTCAACCCCCCCCCCCCCTTCCTATAATAGCCCGTTTTTACGGGCTCAAAGTCTAGTAATAATAATAAAAGCAACTCTGAAAGGTGCAAAGTTTGGACACCTTTCTAGTTGATTCATTACCAGTTTAAGTTGTTAATAATGCTCAATAATGTTTAGGCCTACAATTCAGGTAAAGACAGTTGCGCAGTTCAATACTCTGACCCTTCTAATGTCTTAGCTTGTGATTGCTGTTCTGTCTACTTTCAACAGCCACGGTCTTTTCTATATAGCAGTCTAAGCATTTGTAAATAAAGATCATTCACTGGTACAGAGAGAGAAGGCAATTTCCACTGTCAAAAACACTGTTAAGAAAATGGAAGCTACATGGAACTGTTGAAGTCAAGGCTCTGAAAAAAGTCATAGCTGCAAAAACGAACCCACAGATCACTGCTGAAATGTTTAGCAGACGTTCGAATACTTGCCCTCAGAGCTCCACAGCAGTGCTGCTTAGAGGGCAGTGATCTGCAAGGAAGAGCGGTCAGCAGGAAACTTTTTCTATGGCCTCCTGTCCTTTCTTCACTTCCTACTCTACATCCATTTTTAGCAACAATCTTTCACATTCCGCTTTCTTCCATTTTTCTGTCTCCTTCTCAAATCTAGTTTTCCATATCTTCCCTCTTCCTTCCCATCCACTTACAGCTTTTGCTAGCTCTCCTCTTCCCCTCCATCCATGTGCAGTATTTCATCTTTCTTCCCTTCTCCTCTATCCAGCACTGCCATTGTGTGTGTGTGTGTCCCTACCCTACCTCTTGTGTCCAGCGCTGACCCTCTGTTTCCATCTCCCTCTCTCCTTTTCCAGCATTGCCACTGTGTCCCTGTCCCTTCCTGTGTTCAGCTTCTCCCCCTCCTCCCTTCCATCTGCACCTCTTACTTCAAAGCCCACACATCTCCCTCTCTCCGTTCTCCCCCAGTCTGGCAACCTTCACTCTTCCTTCTTCTGTATGTCCAGCGTATCTCCCTCTTCCCTCCCCACCCCCCCCCCCCCAGGGTCCAGCATCTCCCCTACTCCAGTCCTACGAACTTGCATGTCTTCACCAACAGTGATTAACCCAGGCTGCCTCTGGGGCCACCGCCTCCCCCGAGACTCTTCTTCTGCTGCATCCCACCCACATATAAACAAGATGTTGCATCAGAGGAGGCAGGACAAGGAAGAGGGAAGGCCCCTGGGTCAGTCAGAGGCATCCTGGCTTAATCGCTGCAGGCAAAGACATGGAGGTTTGAAGGATGGCAGGCGGTAACAAGAGAGGTAAGGAGAAGGATATGAGAGAGATGCCGACTGCAGGGATGGGGGAACAGGAGCAAGCATGCATTGTGAATACTCAAACCAGGCAGGCAGGATGTCTCTGCAGAGCAGCCACGTACTTATTTATTTGTAGCATTTGTATGCCACATTTTCCCACCAATTTGCAGGCTCAATGTGGCTTACATTTGCCGTAGTGGCGGTTGCCATTTCCGGGTAACAAAATTACAAATGGTGTTGCGTTAAGGTGCATGTATACATGGCAACCTAGATGGAACATCACATACGTGGAACAGCTTCTATTAGATTGTAAGCTCTTTGAGCAGGGACTGTCTTTCTTCTATGTTTGTGCAGCGCTGCGTATGCCTTGTAGCGCTATAGAAATGCTAAATAGTAGTAGTAGTAACAGTTCATGATATATATATATATCCCATGTGCATACATACATGGTAAAGAAGAATACATTATGGTATTGCTTGAAGGTTCCTGGGTGATAATTGGATTATAACATACATTAGGTCATCGGCTATGGAAGGACAACAGAGGAGGGAACTGGCCTGCTGGCCGGTGGAGGAAGTGGCCCAGCACACTGTTCTTCAATGCAAGGCTGTGGCTGCATCCAGCAGGGAAAAGCAGAATGACAGCAGGGGCCACTCCACAGGGGCCGCCTCTAGCCCACAGGCCTTGCATTAGGGATTCATTTGAAACATACAACCTCACTAGGGCTGTCTTAAGTTTTCAAACATTTTTAAATCCGTGTGTATACTTTACAAAATCCACACGTACATTATAACCTCTGCTCCAGCTCTGTTCAAAATCAGAACAGCTACATGCGGATTGTAATAAAGTCGATGCTCCCTTGCAGTGTCAACTTCTTAAGCACGTGTACTGCTTTATAACAGCCCTGCTTCCTTGTCTAAAGCACACTCTACTTTTATTCTGCCAGTGTCGCTATGCTCATATTAGCCCTCTCCTCAGGTCACTTCGTTGGCTCCCTATCCATTTCCACATACAGTTCAAAAAATTACAAATAAGAAAGGAACTGGGATCCAAGATGGTGACGGTTCGAGCAGCTTAAGCGGACACACTCAGAGATTGCAGCAGCTGACTCTTGTGAGAGCGTCTTACCTATCTATCGATGGGGAAGAGGAGAGGCAAAGTCCGGGAGGCTCCCCATGTCCCGGGCGGAACGCCCCAGCTACTCCAGACGACGCTGGAGCAATTCCGAGTTTTCTCCGCTCCTGAGTTGGCGTCTACTCCTTCAGCCGAAGCTGGCGCTTTGACGCTAGACGGCAGTGGAGACGGGGCTTCCCTGAGCCCCGTCGAGCGTGCGGCACCTCCACAACCCGGAAGAGAAGCTCTAAGTGCGAGCCCTGTCGCTGCAATCCTAGGAGGAATACAAGGCGAACAGGGAGGGAGCCAGCACGAGAGGACATCTGGAGCCGATAAGCAGGAGGGACCGGGACTATCATCTACTCACGTTCTTTCTAAAACCGTGAGTATCCTGGAGCAAGCCTCCAAGGCCCCTCTTCCGGAGTTTTTAGTGGGAATGGTAGTGAAACCTGCCGTAGTGACTTTGGAGTCACTATGGGACTTAACCTCTACGACCCAATCTGCACTACAAGCTCTAGTTTTGAAAAATATGGAGACAATTAAAGCACTTTCGGAGACTGCGTTAAATCAAATACAAACTTGTGAACTCCAGGCTTCGGAGGTTAAGAAATTGTCAGAAAAAACTGAAAAACTTGCACTGGTGGAACAAACTTTAATTAAGGACAAAAACTTCACTTTAAGACGCCTGGAGCATTTGGAAAATTATTCTAAGAGAGATTGACTTTACGTTTCATAAATTTTCCTAGATCCCCTTTAATACTTCCAATCCAGATGGTTAGAAAATATTTAATAGAAACTCTGGGAATGCCTGAGAATTCATTGCCACCTATAACCCGTGCTTATTATATACAAGTGGATGGGAATATCCCAGAAAATTTACAGAGGCAAGATGCAATGAATCTCACGGCATTCCTCGAGTCTTCTCTTGAGGTTATAACCCAAAGGACCACTTTACTGGTCACATTTGCGTTGGAAATAGATAGAGACGCTGTGCTCAAACTTTCTTTGAGACACTTGGATTCGCTGTTTTTGGGTTCAAAAGTTAGAGTATTTCCTGACTTATCCAGGGAAACTCAGAGGAGACTTAAGATGTTCTTGTTGTTACACCCTAGGGTAATAGCAATTGGGGCAGACTTTCTTCTCAGATTCCCATGTATATGTAGAATAAAATTTCAACTTAAACAATATCAATTTTTTGAACCAAAACAGCTGGAGGACTTTATAATAAGCAGAGAAGAGGTCAGAGTACAGGTTTAGTCTCATATGTAACACTGTTTGGCAGATTAGAGTAACCCACTTAGGAATTAAGCTGGTTTTTTTTCCCCCCTTTTGTGAAATTGCTTAAGATTTAAGTATAGATATTTCCTTTTTCTTGGATCAATTACTTAAATTTGTGGGCGATAGTTGAGTACCCTTGAGGTCGATTATATTTGCATATTGAATGATGATTTTTCTTTTGGTGTATTTTCACTCATAAGTATATATTATGAATGTTAAAATTAATAAATAAAGAATTTAAAAAAAAAAAAAAGAAAGGAACTGCATTTTTCAATAGGAAAGAGAAGTCACACACCCAAGAGATTCGGACAACAGAGGGACTAAAGTAGTAGAGGTATCTGGGAGGGGGAGGGAAGGGGAAGGAGACTTTCATCCAGCAGGATATAAGTATGTTGAGGCGTCATTCCAGGTGAAAACCATTTCTCAGCTGCTAGACTCACCTCCACAGATAGGACAGCTTCCGGCTTCCTCGCCTACACCAGGGCTGCTTCCCACGGTAGTAGATCTTCTCATCCGTGAGACGCCATTCTGGCCCCTTCGCCCTCCTCTCCCCCGTCTGAGTCCAGAGGATGTGCGAGACACAGACCTGTGGTTTCAAGGGCAGCAACTTAGTCCAGCATGTGCATTACAGAGTGTGACCTGCAGCTCAGGAGGTTTCCTCACCTTCAGGGCCTTAGGTGTATCGTGATGTGCTAGGGATCCGATGACAGAGGGCAACTGCCACTACAAGGCCAACCCCTGAAGCTGGTAAACCCCCACTATACCCCCCCACACGTCCCTGGCAAAGAAAAAGCCACTGTGGAGGAGTAGCCTAAGGGCTTGAGCAGTGGGCTGAGAACCAAGGAAGCCACAATTCAAAACCCACTGTGGCAAGTCACTTAACCCTCCACTGCCTCAGGTACAAACTTACACCGAGTCTTTCAGGGACAGGAAATTACCTACTGTAGCTGAATGTAACCTGTCTTGAGCTACATTGAGAAAGGTGCGAGACAAATTTTAAATGAATAAATAATTGGCACAGAGCAAAAGTGTAATTATGAAACTAAATCCGAGATCTATTAATATCTGAGTGGAGGAGCGGCCTAGTGGTTAGAGCACTGGTCTTGCAATCCAGAGGTGGCTGGTTCAAGTCCCACTGCTGCTGCTTGTGATCTTGGGCAAGTCACTTAACCCTCCATTGCCTCAGGTACAAACTTAGATTGTGAGCCCTCCTGGGACAGAGAAATATCCAGTGTACAGATATGTGACTCACCTTGAGCTACTACTGAAAAAGGTGTGAGCAAAATCTAAATAAATAAATCTTCTAAACGGGCACACAGAACATACCTTCCAACTAGACTGTGATTTATTTTAATAAAAACTATTTGTAATGTATTATAGTGCAGAAGCAGGTTGTGTGTATACCTTAATAAGGCAGAATTCAACATTTAAAAAAAAACCAAACAACCGTGTCTCCTACTCAAACACTAGCACTACATATCCCAGCATTACAAAATTGTCCGAGTTGTAAAAAATCAACTGTTTTAAGAATGGAATTGCAGGCCGTATTCGGACAAATTCTACAAGAATGGAACAATCGGAATACTACTTTTGCCAGTACAAACCCAAAAAGAGTGAAACCCCAGCCCCCAAGCAAATTCTAGCTGTTACTGCCTTGCTTAATAATTCTGCTAGGTGATAAGCTATAGGTTACTTTCCCTTTAAGCGCAGGCTGGAAGCTGAAAGGATGCCCCTGGGGGCAGCAGATACTCAAGATGACAGAGTTAGGAGCTTTGCTGCTGCAGCAGGTCTCCAGAGGGGAATAATCAGATTCAGCTTACATATGGAAAACAATTTGTTTCATCAGTTTACCTTCCTGTGTTGCTTTGCTGTCTCGCTTTCCTCTCTCCACTCGGATTCTGCTGGACTTTCTTCACAGGTGGAGCCCCAGAGGACTCGGAACAGGAGCCTAAAGAGCAAAGCAAGGACAGTGAGGAGATCCCCCAATCAAGATCCATGTGTGTCTGACAAGAAAGCAAGAGGAGGGGAGACATGATAGAGGTATATAAAATATTGAGTGGAGTGGAACAAGTGGACGTGAAGCGTCTGTTCACGCTTTCCAAAAATACTAGGACTAGGGGGCATGCGATGAAACTACAGTGTAGTAAATTTAAAACAAATTGGAGAAACCTTTTCTTCACCCAACACATAATTAAACTCTGGAATTCGTTGCCGGAGAAAGTGAAGGCGGTTAGCTTAGCAGAGTTTAAAAATGGGTTCGACGGTTTCCTAAAGGACAAGTCCATAAACCACTACTAAATGGACTTGGGAAAAATCCACAATTCCAGGAATAACATGTATAGAATGTTTGTATGTTTGGGAAGCTCGCCAGGTGCCCTTGGCCTGGATTGGCCGCTGCCGTGGACAGGATGCTGGACTCGATGGACCTTTCGTCTTTTCCTAGTGTGGCATTACTTATGTACTTATTTTAAGTACATAAGTATTGCCATACTGGGACAGACCAAAGGTCCACCATGCCCAGCATCCTGTTTCCAACAGTGGCCAATCCAGGTCACAAGTACCTGGCAAGATCCCAAAAAAGTACAAAACATTTTATACTGCTTATCCCAGAAATAAGCAGTGGATGTTCCCCAAGTACATTTTAATAATGGTCTATGGACTTTTCCTTTAGGAAGCTGTCCAGACCTTTTTTTAAACCCTGTTAAGCTAACTGCCATTACCACATTCCCTGGCAACAAATTCCAGAGTTTAATTATATGTTGAGTGAAGAAAAATTTTCTCCGATTCATTTTAAATTTACTACTTTGTAGCTTCATTGCATGCCCAGTATTTCTGGAAAGAGTAAACAATTCACATCTTCCGTTCCATTCCACTCATTATTTTAAAGACCTCTATCATATCTCTCCTCAGCCGTCTTTTCTCCAAGCTGAAGAGCCCTAGCCGCTTTAGCCTTTCCTCATAGGGTAGTCTTCCCCTTTATCATTTTCGTTGCCCTTCTCTGCACCTTTTCTAATTCCACTATATATCTTTTTGGAGATGCAGTGATTAGAACTGAATACAATATTCGAGGTGCGGACAGGACAGAGAACTACAACACACATCACTGAATTCTTCTACTCTCATGCTTTTATTTACTAGAAGTTTCTTTGTGAACTGAAAGCAGCAAACTGGAACCTGTTACCCACTGAACTGGTAAACCATGTACAAAAGCAATGCAAACTTCACATGCCACAGGAGAGAGTGAATGTGCGAGTGTGTGTGTGTGAGAGAGAGAGAGTGAGTCTGGGTGCAAGTGTGTCTATGAGAATGAGAGTGTGTGCAAGTGCGTATGTGAGACACAGTGTGAGAGAGAGTGTGTTTCACACAGATACAGTGTGTGCGAGAGTGTGTGTGAGCCACAGACGCTCTGTGAGACTGAGTGTATGAGACCAAGAGAGTGTGTGAGTGACTGTGTGACACAGAGAGTGAATGTGATACAGTGCGAGACAGAGTGTGTGAGAGACAGAGTGTGATAGAGAAAGACATTTACTGTGAGAGAGAGAGTGTGTGAGAGAGAGAGTGTGTGTGTGACAGAGATACCCCCCCCCCCCCCCCCTCTCTCTGGTGTCTGAGCGTTACTGTGCAGGACGTTGAGCTCTGGCTGTGCTTCAAGGAACTGACCAATCCTATTTAATAGAATGCACCTCCAACATTCTGAAGCCGAGAAACCTCGTGTGGTTGGTCACTTCTGCTTGTGACGAACCCGGACGTACGTGATGTCAATTCAGGAGATGGATACAGAGAGCAGGAATGCCTCAGCCATGCAGTCAGCTTCAGAATGTTGGAGGTGCATTTTATTATATAGGATTTGTTACATTTGTATCCCACATTATCCCACCTTTTTGCAGGCTCAATGTGGCTTACAAGGTACCGTAAATGGCGTTAGCCGATTCCAGTCTGAACAAATACAAGGTGATATTGTGGTAGAATGAGGTACATGTATGGTAGGTACAATTGGGGGGAACTTAGAGAGGGAGAGGAAGAGTTAGGATATGTCCATTATGGTCTTTGGTTAAGTTGTGTCGCAGGTATCCAGGTATTTTTATGTTGGGTCGGTGGGGTATGATCTT
This sequence comes from Microcaecilia unicolor, assembly GCF_901765095.1. Taxonomy (NCBI): domain Eukaryota; kingdom Metazoa; phylum Chordata; class Amphibia; order Gymnophiona; family Siphonopidae; genus Microcaecilia; species Microcaecilia unicolor. The sequence continues at coordinate 13,754,628 of NC_044034.1, forward strand.
CTGAACAGGTCTGTTTTTAGTGCTTTCCAGAATTTTAGGTGATCGAGCGTAGTTTTTACTGCTTTTGGTAATGCGTTCCATAGTTGTGCGCTTGAGTAGGAAAAGCTGGATGCATAGGTGGATTTGTACTTGAGTCCTTTGCTGCTTGGGTAATGGAGGTTTAGGTATGATCGTGCAGATTTTGTGGTGTTTCTGGTTGGAAGGGCTAGAGATAACTTTGCCCTATGAGAAAAAGGAGTTGGATTCTAAACTTCAAAGAGACTCCGGCGAATGGACAGAAAATCTACTACTGCACTGGGACTCCCTTTCCATACAATTACGGGAAGTCCATGCTGTCACTCTGGAAATCTCCACAGAGGCTGATCTCAAGTGGGCTCTAGATGCAGCCATGGCTCAGACATTGTCAGCCTTGACAAGAACTTCTAAGCTCAGGCCTGCTTGAGCAGAAGACAAGACTTAGCAAATCCCACGGTGACCAGAAATTTATACTCCAAGACATACCCTCCCTACCTCGGACAGTTTGAAAATACGCCGGTGTCACACTCAATCGCAACCTTACCCTCGACAGTCAAGTAAACTCTGTAACAAAGAAAATGTTCTATTCAATGTGGAAGCACAAACGATTAAAACTACTACTACTTAACATTTCTAGAGCGCTACTAGGGTTACGCAGCGCTGTACAGTTTAACAAAGAAGGACAGTTCCTGCTCAAAGGAGCTTACAATCTAAAGGACGAAATGTCAAGTTGGGGCAGTCTAGATTTCCGGAATAGAGGTAAAGTGGTTAAAACCTTTCTTCCCAAGAGCAACTTTTCGATACCTAATACAATCAATGGTCCTAAGCCATGCAGATTATTGCAACGGAATCTACGCGGGCTGCAAAGAACAACTCATAAAAAAACTCCAGACTGCCTACTTTACATAACAAAATTCTGTGTTACCTATTACTATGTAAGCCGCATTGAGTCTGCTTTTAGTGGGAAAGTGCGGGATACAAATATAATAAAATACAGCAGCCAGGCTGATATTCAGCAAAACACGCTTTGAAAGTGCCAAACCCCTCCGAGAAAAGTTGCTTTGGCTCCCAATCAAAGAACGGATCATCTTCAAAATCTGCACCTTAGTCCATAAAATCATATGCGGCGTAGTCCCAGAATACATGACAGACCACATAGACTTATCAATAAGAAACAAAGTCAGATCATCAAGATCCTACCTAAACCTACACTACCCAAATTGCAAAGGACTGAAATACAAAACAACTTACGCAGCCGACTTCTCCTACATAAGCGCACAACTATGGAATGGGCTCCCAAAAGCTGTGAAAACAACCCACGACCACTTGAACTTCAGGAAATCACTAAAAACCAACCTCTTCAAAAAGGCCTACCCCAACGACCCCACGTAACCCTCTTCACCTACCAACACAGCATGACTATGATCGAACAGGACAACACGCAATCTTCATCCATTTCGACCCTCCACTTATACCTCATACGATCACTATACAACTTTGTATTTGTTATCCACCAACTGGGTAAATGCCTCTGACGGTACTATGTAAGCCACATTGAGCCTGCAAATAGGTGGGAAAATGTGGGGTACAAATGCAATAAATAAAAGGTGTTTTTGTCGTAGTAGCTGCTGCCATATGTGTTGCCAGAGCAGGGACTTTCCCCTGCCTGCACCATGTGATTCTGAGCATGCGGTGCAGGAACTCGTGTCTCACAGGACTTGAGAAACGGAGACCAGTGGGAGTTCTTGCACTGTGCAGTTTCAGACTCGCAGAAAGCCCCACAAAGTTCAGGGGAGAGAACGTTCCTACTCCCACAGCAAGTTATTTGGCTTGGGGAGGGGAGAGAGAGAAGAAAGCAGGGAGGCTGACTGGCTTGCAAGGTTAGGGTCACTGATTGCTGGGGAGTGATTGTAGTGGCTAAGGGGGTCTTTTACTATGGCAGGCTCACATTTTTGGCACGCACTAAACAGAGATGCCAATGCATTCCTACGGGCGTCTCTAATGTTTAGTGCGCGACAAAAACGTGAGCGAGCAATAGTAAAAGCCCCCCTAAGTGGCTTGCTGGGTGTTGAGGGCTGGCCACAGTCTGTAAGAGTGGTGGAGAGGAATGGGCTAGAAAGATTGGGTGATGTGGGGGAGGGAAGAAGAGAAACAGACTGGTCGGGTGGGGGGAGACTGCAAGAGTATTGTTACGCTGTTAACAAAATTGTAACTTTAATGTTAAACTGTACCCGCTGTACACCGCCTTGGGTGAATCTCTTCATGAAGGCGGTTAATAAATCCCAATAAATAAATAGAATAAAATAAAAGGTCTCGTTTACTAAGCTTTCTCTTTTCCTTTGGACATGGAAAGGGAAAACAGGCTCAGTAAATCAGACCCTAAAAGGAGCAACAGTGGACTACAGAAAGTATCTCCCCACTCCTCAATTTTAATGGAGACCATGGGGATGGAGAGGTCTCAGCTGCTGGATCCTAAATCAAAAGGAAAATCTACCAAAGCATGGCGTAAGTGAAGGTGATACAGTCTGCCCAGGATTACTAGGGGTCAAAACAAAAAGCCGGGTGGATTTGAGGGCAGACTCATGAACCTCTCGCGCATCTTTTAAAAATTAGGTCAGCACTGCAAGCTGGTGTGTGCAGAATCACGATTTACACGTATGTTATACAGGCTGGCATTTAGGCCTGCTCCTGCCCTATTAACCTAGTCTGCGCCAAGTACAAGCCTATGGTACCATTTGTAATCCGAATCATGTAAGATTTATTTATGTGGCTTCCTGAAAATACTGGTAGGAAAATTAAAGTGGAAATCTGACACCACCTTAGAGAGAACCTTTCGATGGGTGTGCAGATGAAAATCTGTATAGGGTGAATCAGTCATTAAAGCCTGGAGGCTCAGTAAATATGAATGCCACAAACAAACGAAGGAATCTAATGACTCAAAGAAAACTTTCATCAGCTGGATTAGAAGAAACTCAGACTGAGCTCTCTGGGGATAAATAAATATATATATACACTAGTAAAAAAGGCCTGTTTCCAAAACAAATGAAACGGGCGCTAGCATGTGTTTTTTGTTTTTTTTTTTTTCTTTTTCTGTTTGATATTAAGGGATATATTTTTTTTTTTAAAAAGGAAGAGAGTTTTTTTTTTTAAGTTGTAAAAAGTCTGTATGAGTGTTTGTGGTTTTGAGGGGGGGTTGTGGGGGTCTATGGGTGTATGCTATTTTTTTTTGGGGGGAGGGGTGTTTGTGGGGTAGGGTAGCGTTGTTCTGTATGAGTGTTTGTGGTTTTGAGGGGGGTTGTGGGTACCATTTTGTGGGGGGGTGTGTGTGTGTATGAGTGTGAAAGCAAGATGTTGTCTGTCCATGGCAGTGTGTGGCATTTTGGGTGGTGGGCAGTTTGGTTGTATGTATGTGTGTTAGTGAGTGATGCTGATTGTCCATATTAGATGTGGGGTTTTTTTTGTGGCTGGTAGGGGGTGATTCTCTGCGTGCGAGTGTGATACAGTAATCTTAATTCAGCAGGGCACTCTGATGTGGTATTTGTAGGCACTTGTATTTTTGTTGAAACCAGAGGGATCCGTTGCAGGCAGGCAGTAGGAGTAGATATGGGGTTTTTTTCGAGTGTGGAATGTGGGTGGTGTTCTGTAGGGGGGGGACGGGGCTGAGGGCGCATGTGTCTGGAGGTCTCCTTGTAGGCACTGATTTCAGCTGGGCACTCAGGTGGGCTGTGATCCGTTTTTTTTAGGGGGGGGTTGGGCGCCGGAGGTTTCCGTTTGGGTGGGGTTTTTTTTTTTTTTGGGGGGGGGGGGGTTGGTTTGGTTTTAGTGTGGAATGTGGGTGGCGTTCTGTAGGGGGGGCGGGGCTGAGGGCGCATGTGTTTGGAAGTCTCTGTTGTAGGCACTGAACGCCGGCTTGGAGACTCACCGCATGAACAGCTTGCAGAGTAAGGTCCGCGATGTAGTGGTTGTTTAGTGGCGTTCTTTGTCCGCGCTTTCCTCGCGGTTGGTCCCCGTGCTGGTAGCTACCCCCTCCTCAGGAAGGGGCGGGACTCGTGTGTGTTTGTTTTTTTTTTCCTGAACGCCGCTGCATTTTCTTCGCTGTCCCACTCCTGCTCCTCTGCAGCACCGGTCCCATTCAAAGGCTTGGTGGTTTCTAAGTCCATGTGAGTGTTTGGGAGGTGGAACCGTACTTTGTGTGCATCACCTGAGGCACAGCCAATCAGCAGCACGTGGGCGGGGCAAACACTGATGTTCAAAAAGTGGTCTCTGCCGCCTCACTTTAGAACGTTGGGAAAGTGAGGCTTCATTAGAATGTTGGAGGTGCGTTATATATATATATATATATATATATATATATATATATATACATATCTACCGTATCTGAATGCACATTGCTTCGATAACTTTCAGGAGACATAATTAATTAAATAAACAAAATTAATAAATCAATCAAATCCAAAGACACAGCAGGTAGTTAGATGGCAGGTTTCAACACAAACAAGCCCTGCATAAACTGAACTAAAGGATGCAGAGGCGGGTTACATGGTGCTCAAAATTAATACTTTGTATCATCTCTGTGATACTTTGTACCATACTTTGTAAGCCGCACTGAACCTACTCTATGTAATTATGTCATCTCTGTGATACATTGTTTCCATACCTGTATTATCTCCGTGATACTTTGTACCACACTTTGTAAGCCGCACTGAACCTGCTGTCGAGCGGGAAACAGCGGGGTATACCGTATTTTTCGGACTATAAGACACTTTTTCCCCCCCAAATTTGGGAGGAAAATGGAGGGTGCGTCTTATAGTCCGAAGGTAGAGATTTGGCTGGCTGGCTGGCTGCCCGCCCTCCCTCCGAGTTTGGGATCGCCCTCCCCCCGGCCCTGTCACCACTTCTCCCCTTACTTACGCGATCTTACCTGGTGGTCCAGTGACGTCGGGGCAGGAAAGAGCCCCCTCTTTCCTGCCCAGCGCGCTGCTCTCCATCCTCCTGTATGCAGCCTGACGGTCTCGGCGAGATTCAAAATGGACGCCGAGACTTCAATTCTCGGCAGCCATTTTGAATCTCGCCGAGACCGTCAGGCAGCAATGCATACAGGAGGATGGAGAGCAGCGCGCTGGGCAGGAAAGAGGGGGCAACCCTGAGGGCGATCCCGAACTTGGAGGGAGGGATTCGGACAAGATGCACCGGAGCACCTAGGTTTTAGAGGAGGGGAAAAAGCAAATTTTTTTTTTTTCCTATTTCCCTCCTCTAAAACCTAGGTGCGTCTTATGGTTTGGTGCGTCTTATAGTCCGAAAAATACGGTAAATGCCACAAATAAATAAAAATAAATACATTAAGGTGAATTCTAACAGAGTTGATCTTTAAACCTGACTACAGCAGATGTCATAGGTATTAAGGCAGTTTTTGTGTGGCTGAAAAATGCATCCATCCATCTGCTGGAGACAGAAAATACTGAGGAGCTGGACTGGATGCCAAGAGAAATGTCTATCTCCACCCCATCCCATAGGTTCTGGAATAATGGGAAGCTACTATGGCACTATCATTCCTGAGTTATTTCACGTTTGCCAGACAGCTCTAGGATGCCCTTCTAACGCTGAACTCAGAAATGCTTCAAGCACTGCTCAGACTCACACATCCCCATCAACAGCAGTACAGTACAGAATCTTTCACTGATAAAGATAAGTTATTGTGAGATCTGCTGTGTCCACCTAGCGTGCTGAATACACCACTGACTGAAGACTTCCAACCTCACCCGACTCAGAGCGGCTCACTGATGCCCCTCCGTCCTCCTCCTGGGCATGTTTCCTTTCCTCCATACCGCTACTGCCCCCTGGTGGGAAAATGAGCCTGCGAGACCGAGCAGCCAAGATCACCATGCGTGCAGTGCGACTCAGACACACACTGTTCCCTACGCGGGGTGCAGAGCCTGGGTCCAGCTGCTGCAGTCGGCTCTTCAGCGCTTCTTCCACAGCACTCCTGTAATAAGGGAAGCACAGAGACGGCCATTCAATTTCTCTCATTACGGATTCACTCCTCTCTCCCTTCTTTTTACCCCTTAACCCTAGAACCGTCAGCAAGCTTATACTCCAAGACCCCAGTTTTATACGGCCGATCTCCTGATTTTTATTCAGCAGTGTTCCAGGATGAGGACAACACCATCTGTCCGATGTTCAGTGCTATTTAACCGGCCAGGAACAGCTCCTGGCCGGTTAAATAGTGCTCAATCAGCTATCCTCTAATACTCAGCGGGAGATATTCCTGGTCAGCGCTGAGCGGGTTTCTATTCCGCAGTCAACCTTGCGGTTCCACACAGATTACAAAACCAAGAAGCTGGACAGTCACCAGAAAATACAAAACTAATCAAACCTACAAAAAAAAAAAAAAATTATAGGTAAAAATACATAAAGTCAGGCAAATTTACAAAGCTACTGTTCTCCGTATTTCCTAAGTAAAAGCGTTTAGAGTTTTGTGAAAGACATAACTAATAGCAGACAATTTTCAGCGCATTGCCGACTAAGTTCAGCAGCCAAATTGGGCCGCCGAAATAGCAGACCTATCCTTGGCTGGTTTCAACTTAACCGGCCAGTGCCGAATATTGACTTGGCCAGTTAAATTGAAACCAGACAAAAAGTAAACTGGAGATGGCCCGGCATTGAATATCCAGGCTCAGCACCGACCGAGGGAGGCAGGCCCAGCTAACTCCCGCAGTCTGATGTTTATTATCACAGATTTTTTTTTCTATTTTGCCAAGCTGAGCAATACGAAGAGATGGGGCTTCCTCAACAAGAGAGTGGTGGGTACTTGGAATGCCCTCCCGCGGGAGGTGGTGGAGATGAAAAAGGTAACGGAATTTTAAAATGTGTGGGATAAACATAAAGGGATCCTGTTCAGAAGGAATGGATCCTCAGAAGCTTAACGGAGATTGGGTGTCAGAGCCAGTGCTGGGCAGACTTCTACGGTCTGTGCCCTGAAATGGCAGATACAAATCAAAGTCAGGTCAGGTATGCACATAAAGTAGCACATATGAATTTATCTTGTTGGGCAGACTCGCTGGTCCGTGCAGGTCTTTTTCTGTCATCTACTATGTTACTATCCAGCTCATTTTTGAAAGACAAGGGTGCCCATCTTCCGACACAAATCGGAAGATGAGCGTCCTTCTCTCAGGGTCGCCCAAATCGGTATAATCGAAAGCCGATTTTGGGCGTCCTCAACTGCTTTCTATCGCGGGGATGACCAAAGTTCAAGGGGGCGTGTAGGCAGTGTACCGAAGGCGGGACGGGGCGTGGTTAAGAGATGGCCGTCTTCGGCCGATAATGGAAAAAAGAAGGGCATCCCTGATGAACATTTGGCCGACTTTACTTGGTCCCTTTTTTTTCACGACCAAGCCTCGAAAAGGTGCCCGAACTGACCAGATGACCACCGGAGGGAATCGGGGATGACGTCCCCTTACTCCCCCAGTGGTCACTAAACCCTCCCACCCCAAAAAAAAAAAAAAAAAAAAAATTAAAACGCATTTTTTTCCAGCCTCTATGCCAGCCTCAAATGTCATACCCAGCTCCATCACAGCAGTATGCAGGTCCCTGGAGCAGATTTTAGTGGGTGCAGTGCACTTCAGACAGGCGGACCCAGGCCCATCCCCCCACCACACCTGTTACACTTGTGGTGGTAAATGGAAGCCCTCCAAAACCCACCTCAAACCCACTGTACTCATATGTAGGTGCCCCCTTCACCCGTAAGGGCTATTGTAGTGGTGTACAGTTGTGGGTAGTGGGTTTTGGAGGGCTCAGCACACAAGGTAAGGGAGCTATGCCCCCTAGGGCGCCGGTTGGTGTCCTGGCATGTGAGGGGGACTAGTGCACTACAAATGCTGTCTCCTCCCATGACCAAAGGGCTTGGATTTGGACATTTTTGAGATAGATGTCTTTGGTTTCCATTATCGCCGAAAACCGAGGACGACCATCTCTAAGGTCAACCTAAAGGTCAAAAATGTAGGCGTCCCCGACCGTACTATCGAAACGAAAGAAGGACGTCCATCTTCTTTCGATAATACGCGTTGCCCCGCCCCTTCACCGGAACGTCCTTAGAGATGGTCGTCCCCGTTCGATTATGCCCCTCCACGTTACCTAGAGTGCATATCCACCAGCCTCTCATTCCCAGACATTGAGGGGTAGATTCAAGAAACAGGCAGGCTAAGCACAGATTCCATAAAGGCAACGGCATGCTCACTCGCTATTACCGAATACTAGCAAAGTCCACATGTATGTGCCTAAGTGCAAGCACATTAGGCCACGTCAAAGACTGGTGTAAGGGATCGCTCCTTACAACATGCACGTGTGACTGCTAGGCATGTCCCTGACCTGCCCATGCCCCTCCCATGGTCACACCCCCTAGTAAATGCACATGATATAATCTGTGCACACACTGTATAGAATAGAGAGTAAGGGCAGTTGCTTGTTAATTAGTACCAACAGTTTATCAGTTCATTATTATGATTGTAACTGACCTTTTTCCATAACTTAAACATGCGGGATGTAAAGAACAAATTATAAGGAAACTTCAGACTGCTCAAAACACGGCAGCCAGGCTTATATTTGGAAAAACGCCAATTGAAAGCGCCAAACCCCTCCGAGAAAAATTGCACTGGCTCCCAATCAAAGAACATGTAGCTTTCAAAATCTGCACCCTGGTCCATAAAATTATCTACGGCGAGGCTCCGGGATACATGACAGACCTCATAGACCTACCAACCAGAAACACAACAAGATCAACACGAACACACCTAAATCTCCACCACCCAAGCTGCAAAGGACTCAAATACAAATCAACCTATGCATCCAGCTTTTTCTACATAAGCACACAACTATGGAACGCACTACCTAAAGCCGTGAAAACAACATATAACCACCTACACTTCCGGAAATCACTAAAAACTTACCTGTTCAAAAAGTCATAACCTACCAATCCTACTGGTGGTTGGGAGATGGGGTTAGTGCTGGGCAGACTTATACAGTCTGTGCCCTGAAAAAGACAGATACAAATCAAGGGGCTGGTGGTTGGGAGGCGGGGCTAGTGCTGGGCAGACTTCTACGGTCTGTGCCCTGAAAAAGACAGATACAAATCAAGGTAAGGTATACACAAAAAGTAGCACATATGAGTTATCTTGTTGGGCAGACTGGATGGACCGTGCAGGTCTTTTTCTGCCGTCATGTTACTTAAAATACCTGAACCCTGCAACACTACGAAACCAAAGCACGTAATGGACATAACGTAACTCTTCCTCTATACAATCCCCTAATACGTTTGTTCCACATGAACCTCATTCTACCACAACATCACCGTGTAACTGTTTATACCGGAATTGGCGAACGCCGTTACAGTACTGCGTAAGCCACACTGAGCCTGCAAATGGGTGGGAAAATGTGGGATACAGATGCAATAAATAAATAAAATAAATAAATAAAAATAATGAACAGAACACAGCACAGAACAGAGCCGGACCAGCAGCAGCGCTGTGCAGAAAAGCCGATCATATTTCCAGTGCCAGCTCCCAGGGTCAGTCTCAGGTGCAATTGAGACGGTGATCATGGCTGGCGGAAGAGACCGAACTTCCAACCACCAGGCAAAGCAACATCTACAGACCGGCTCAAGAGTCCTCTTATACCAAGTTTCACTGGGAGCCACAGCCATGATGACTGGGTCAGACCAGGAAGAGGGGCCCAAACCAGAGATTATTTCCAGGTAGTTGTGAATGAAGAAGGTTTGCGCATCACACAGCTCTGCTTAAAACTAGAGGCTACCAGGCATAATGATTCATCATTGGTGGAAATTCACAAGGAAGGGAGAGAGCAACTGTGGAGCTCATTTGCTTATGGCTCATGTTGATTTGTACCACCCACGGTTCAGCAAGACAGATCCACATCCTCCTTACGTTTGGGTTTCTGGGAAGAATGCCCTCCGTACAGCTGGACTGGAAAGCCACGGAGTTGTGTCAGACTCCCTGAGCGGTGTTTCATTCTGTGTGCATGGGGGAAAAAAAAAAAAAAAAACAATTGGCAAAATCTCACACACATACTGGCCCTCGTTTTACAAGCCCTATTTGCGTCTGATACGTGCATAAACCAGCATTTAAACACTTGTCTTGAATAAACATTTGTCCCTATTTTACAAAGCCTGGGACATGTCCTTTTCAAATCCAAGCGCACGCGGTCTAGGTGACTCTTGGGCAGGTCAAAGGCATGGCAAGTAGCTCGGTGTTTATTCCCCATTTCCAAAGGGGGTTAAACATCGGGAGTTACACCTGCTACCAGACAGGTTTAGGATTTGGTAAGCGGCTCCTATCAAGCAGCACTCCACTGCCGAGGCTGTCCTTCTAATCCCGTAGTGGCTTTTGTCCCTCCCAAATGCCAAATTGGCAAGGGAAACTAGTCACCGTGACCGTTGTCAAGATAAATACCCAGTTATGTTTCCAAAGTCTGAAAGATAACCAGTCACGTGCTGGCTTTAACCTGTTCATATTATATACATTTATTTTTTCTAAAATGGATGTTTATGCCTAACACACCTACTACTACTTAACATTTCTAGAGCGCTACTAGGGTTACGTAGCACTGTACAAATTAACAATTAAGGACGGTCCCTGCTCGGAAGAGCTTACAATCTAAAGGACGAAATGTCAAGTTGGGGTAGATAAGTTTTCCTGAGAAGAGGTGTAGTGATTAGGTGCCGAAGGCGACATTGAAGAGGTGGGCTTTGAGCATTGATTTGAAGATGGGTAGGGAGGGGGCACGGCGTATACATAAACGTCCATTTCTCCTGTACTGTAGTCAGGGTGACTCAATTCCTACGTCTAGACCCGTCTAACACGGGGCCGACTGTTAAAGGCTCTAAAAATTACACATAGTCTGGGCTCTGGCTACCTCACGGACCAGTTTCATTGCTACATTCCAGTCCGGTCCTGCAGAACACAGAATGATGAGCTGTTAATTAGTCAGGTCTGCAGCTGCATTCAGAAGAGATTCTTGCTGCTAGTGGAATATTCTGCTCAATCATACCTCACCTTGGGAAGACAAGTTAAGTGACTACTTTAAATACAGAACACAGACACATTACACATACCCTATGCCTCCTTTCCCAACCAGCTAGTGGTCGCCTGTGGGCTCTGTCTCTGGGAGGGGACATGGCCTAACAGAATACCTGCATTTATAAATCATGGCATCAGTCTGTTAGTGATAAAGAGCTGGTACCTCACTTGGCCTCTGGCCCTCAATCATCTCGTTCTTCTCCTCATCCAGTGGGGTGCGGAATCGCAGAAAGGACAGCCCAAATTGGGAGCGCTTGAGGAAGGGCTGGCTGCAGGTAACCCGGACTCGATCCCATTTCTCACTCAAAGATGCGGACAGAAGGTCTCCTGGAGCCGGCAACAGAACTCAGTGTCAGGGACTTTCCAGCGCCTCTCCTTTGTTCACAAGGGAAGGTCAACAAGCTGACAATACTGTATGGTCTAGTGCTTACAGCTCTGCTGAGCCCCATTAAGAAAAGTTCTTTTATTAGTCATGTAACCATCAACAATTCAGTACAAAGCTGAGGATCAGGGAGGCTGTAATCAGATGCTTCCACGCAGAAACTTGAAAAAAAATTTTTTTAACCTAAAGGCAGTAAAGAATTTACACTAGGGCTCAACAAATCCCAGGTACTAGTAGATGTTTTTGTCATGGCACCTGGGATTTTGGATGCTCTCTCCGGCACCCAGTCATAATAGCCCTGACAAAATAGCCCCAACAAAACAGCCTTGTAACAAAATAATCCTTGACATTTCACGCCTAACACAATAGCCCTTGACAAAATGGCCCCTACACAAAATAACCCCCTAAGAAAAAATAACACATCACAAAATATATAATAAACTACAACTGAAATCTTCACTGATAAAGACTCCTACCAGCATTCAATTGCATAAAGCATTATAAATAAACAAAATTCTGTAGCTACAAACTGGTATTCATGATCTGTTCTGCTATTTAAAGAAACTATTCTTCTATCAACATGCTAATTAAAAAAAAAACAAAAAAACAATATTGTCATCATTTTCATAGTCTTACCAACCTTATCCTGTTTGGCAAGGTAAGATTATTACGAAAAAAATGCAGTGCCATATTCTGGGCAGCCTGATCAGGCCCTTTTGTCGGGGGTGGGGGGGTGGGGGGAGGCTAACTTGTCAAGGGTTATTTTGTGGGCAGGCCGTTTTGACAGTGGCTGTTATGTCAGGGATATTATGTTGGGAGCTTTATTGTCGGGGCTATTTTGACCAGATACCGCTCTCTCCAAATACCACCACCCACCACTATGTGTGTTGAACATCTCTTAAGTGAGTTTGAGCCACACAGTGTCCAAACTCCTGTGCTGTCTCAGTCTCATGAGGAGATTACAAAAGCCAGCACTGGAGTTCAAGCGCTGCAGGACTCAAAACAGAGCAGTGCAGTGCAAATATACAGGGAAGAATTGTTCCCAAGCGGTGGACAGTAGTGAGAAAAATTCTAGGAGCTGTGCTCCACTTGTGTTTCTCCACTTGTAACATGGAAGACACCAGACAAAATGCAATTGTTCTAACTATCCACCAGGTGGCAGCATTCATCCAACAGTAAAACAAATTCTATCCTCAGCAAAAAAATTAATATATTAATCACGGTATTCAAACAATTAGAAAGTCCCATCAACGTGCACAGCAATGTATGCAAGTTCTCTAAAAACATGAAAATTACACAAAAGTAGATAAGGAAAAAAGAAAATGAGTGGAATTTACAATGTAAGATAATAAATAGAAATAAAACAAAACTAGAGAAAAGAAAGATAATAGAAAAGAAAATAAGATGATAGCTAAAGCTATGTTTTATTTCTATGTATTACCTTTAAAAGAGGACCAACAGGGCTACCACACCACTTTACAATGTAAGAGGAGTGGAGAAGTGGCCTAGTGGTTAGGGTGGTGGACTTTGGTCCTGGGGAGTTCGATTCCCACTTCAGGCACAGGCAGCTCCTTGTGACTCTGGGCAAGTCACTTAACCCTCCATTGCCCCATGTAAGCCGCATTGAGCCTGCCATGAGTGGGAAAGCGCGGGTTACAAATGTAACAAAAATAAAATAGATACTATTGGAGATTCTACATGGAATGTTGCTACTATTGGAGATTCTACATGGAATGTTGCTACTATTGGAGATTCTGTTGCTACTATTGGAGATTCTACATGGAATGTTGCTATTCCACTAGCAACATTCCATGTAGAAGGCTGCGCAGGCTTCTGTTTCTGTGAGTCAGACTCACAGAAGCAGAAGCCTACGCGGCCACATTGGTGATCTCCAAGGGCCGACTTCTACATGGAATGTTGCTAGTGGAATAGCAACATTCTACTACTACTACTATTTAGCATTTCTATAGCGCTACAAGGCGTACGCAGCGCTGCACAAACATAGAAGAAAGACAATCCCTGCTCAAAGAGCTTACAATCTAATAGACAAAAAATAAATAAAGTAAGCAAATCAAATCAATTAATGTGAACGGGAGGGAAGAGAGGAGGGTAGGTGGAGGCGAGTGGTTACGAGTCAAAAGCAATGTTAAAGAGGTGGGCTTTCAGTCTAGATTTAAAGGTGGCCAAGGATGGGGCAAGACGTAGGGGCTCAGGAAGTTTATTCCAGGCGTAGGGTGCAGCGAGACAGAAGGCGCGTAGTCTGGAGTTGGCAGTAGTGGAGAAGGGAACAGATAAGAAGGATTTATCCATGGAGCGGAGTGCACGGGAAGGGGTGTAGGGAAGGACGAGTGTGGAGACATACTGGGGAGCAGCAGAGTGAGTACATTTATAGGTTAGTAGAAGAAGTTTGAACAGGATGCGAAAACGGATAGGGAGCCAGTGAAGGGTCTTGAGGAGAGGGGTAGTATGAGTAAAGCGACCCTGGCGGAAGACGAGACGGGCAACAGAGTTTTGAACCGACTGGAGAGGGGAGAGGTGACTAAGTGGGAGGCCAGCAAGAAGCAGATTGCAGTAGTCTAAACGAGAGGTGACAAGGGTGTGGATGAGGGTTTTGGTAGAGTGCTCGGAAAGAAAGGGGCGGATTTTATGGATGTTGTAAAGAAAGAAACGACAGGTCTTGGCGGTCTGCTGGATGTGAGCAGAGAAGAAGAGAGAAGAGTCAAAGATGACCCCAAGGTTTCGAGCCGAGGAGACAGGGAGAATGAGAGAGCCATCAACAGAAATAGAAAACGGGGGGAGTGGGGAGGTGGGTTTGGGGGAAAAATGAGAAGTTCGGTTTTGGTCATGTTTAATTTCAGGTGGTGTTGAGACATCCAGATAGCAATGTCAGACAAGCACGCTGAAACTTTGGTTTGGATGCAAGGTGAAATATCAGGGTTAGAAAGGTAGATTTGGGAGTCATGAGCATAGAGATGGTAGGAAAAGCCATGGGATGAGATTAATGAACCAAGGGAAGAAGTGTAGATAGAAAAGAGGAGGGGACCAAGAACAGAACCCTGAGGTACGCCGACAGGTAGAGGGATAGAAGTAGAAGAGGATCCACCATTCCATTGTAGAATCTCAAATAGTAGCAACAGTGGAGGAGTGGCCTAGTGGTTAGGGTGGTGGACTTTGGTCCTGAGGAACTGAGTTCCATTCCCACTTCAGGCACAGGCAGCTCCTTGTGACTCTGGGCAAGTCACTTAACCCTCCATTGCCTCATGTAAGCCGCATTGAGCCTGCCATGAGTGGGAAAGTGTGGGGGTACAAATGTAACAAAAAAAACAAACAAAAAAAAAGATGAAACTAAATTGGGAAACAAGATTTATAGACTAAGTAGCAGATAAAGACTTAACCCCGAGTCTGACCCCTTTCAGCCTCATTCTAGAGCAGGGTAGTTGAACCTCAAGTTTGAGGGCTGCAATCAAGTCGGGTTTTCTGGATCTATTTGCATGCACTGCCCCCACTGTATGTAAATAGATCTCATGCATATTCACTGGAGAAATCCTGAAAACCCGACCTGGCGAGGCCCGAGGTTGGCCAGCCCTGTTCTAGAGCATTCTCTCTTCTAAGAAATGTGAAGATGGGTGGTGGAAAAAGCCCACATCCACTCACCTTCTTTGAACATCCGGACTCCGGTGCGGTTCTCACCCAGCTTGCAGTTGGCTGGCGTCATCAACGTGGTGGCGGGGAGCAGGGTGATGTAAGGTCTGTCCAGGGGCCAGGAGGAGCGACCCACGTCAATCTGAAGCAGGGCTGAACCGCAGTTGCCTGACAAATGGGGGAACAGATTACGCACAGGGGACAATTTCAACTTCTCATACTGTTGACCTGCAGGTCCTACAAGAGGGCTTTATACCGTATTTTTCGGACTATAAGACGCACTTTTTTCCCCCCAAATTTGGGAGGAAAATGGGGGGGTGCGTCTTATAGTCCGAAGGTAGCGAGTTCCGAGTTCGGGATCGCCCTCCCCTACTCACGTCACGCGATGTTCCCTGGTGGTCTAGTGACGTCGGGGCAGGAAAGAGCCCCCTCTTTCCTGCCCAGCGCGCTGCTCTCCGTCCTCCTGTATGCTGCCTGACGGTCTCGGCGAGATTCAAAATGGCCGCCGAGAATTGAAGTCTCGGCGGCCATTTTGAATCTCGCCGAGACCGTCAGGCAGCATACAGGAGGACGGAGAGCAGCGCGCTGGGCAGGAAAGAGGGGGCTCTTTCCTGCCCCGACGTCACTAGACCACCAGGGAACATCGCGTGACGTGAGTAGGGGAGAAGTGGTGACAGGGCCGGGGGGAATCCCGAACTCGGACAAGACGCATCGGAGCACCTAGGTTTTAGAGGAGGGAAAAAGGAAAAAAAAATTTTTTTCCTATTTCCCTCCTCTAAACCCTAGGTGCGTCTTATGGTCCGGTGCGTCTTATAGTCCAAAAAATACGGTAAGTAACAAAGATGGAAGCCTGGACTAACAAAGCTTTTCTGAGCATATTTTTATCTATTTACTGATATTTGACATGCTGTTGCTAGCTATACTGCATCGAAGCAGTTTACAAAATAAAATCCCACGAGGGCACTGAGGAAAGGGGACAATAGGAAAGAAAGCAGAAGTCAGAGAAGAGTATAAGGAAACAGAGATAGAAGAGGAAATGAAGAGAGTTAGGAAATTCTGAAATTCCAGGCCCAGTCGCTTCTTCCTCTTTAACATCAGCAAAATTCGCCCTTTCCTCTCTGAGCACACCACCCGAACTCTCATCACCTCTCGCCTTGACTACTGTAACCTACTCCTCACTGGCCTCCCACTTAGCCATCTATCCCCCCTTCAATCCGTTCAGAACTCTGCTGCACGTCTTATATTCCGCCTGAACCGATATACTCATATCACCCCTCTCCTCAGATCACTTCACTGGCTTCCGATCAGATACCGCATTCAATTCAAACTTCTCCTTCTTACCTACAAATGCACTCAGTCTGCCACCCCTCACTACCTTTCTACCCTCATCTCCCCTTACATTCCCGCCCGAAACCTCCGCTCACAGGACAAATCCCTCCTCTCAGTACCCTTCTCCACTACCGCCAACTCCAGGCTCCGCCCATTCTGCC
This sequence comes from Microcaecilia unicolor, assembly GCF_901765095.1. NCBI lineage: Eukaryota > Metazoa > Chordata > Amphibia > Gymnophiona > Siphonopidae > Microcaecilia > Microcaecilia unicolor. The sequence goes on from NC_044034.1 coordinate 13,771,244, forward strand.
TCGCCTCACCCTATGCTTGGAATAAACTTCCTGAGCCCTTACGCCAAGCCCCCTCCCTACCCATCTTCAAATCCTTACTCAAAGCCCACCTCTTCAATGTTGCTGTCGGCACCTAACCTTTATACCTTTCATGAAATCTAGACTGCCCCAATCTGACTACCCCTACCTGACTGACTGTACATTTGTCCTTTAGATTGTAAGCTCTTTGAGCAGGGACTGTCCTTCTATGCTAAATTGTACAGCACTGCGTAACCCTAGTAGCGCTTTAGAAATGTCAAATAGTAGTAGTAGTAGCAGTACACGTTGACCCTACAGGATGGATATTTATCTAGGAAACAAAAAGGACCTCACCTCCCTCTCTCCAAACGGTTTATAACATATGTGCAAGTCCTCCTTAAAGCGCGACACACTGGCCCTATGGATTTCAACCCTTCAGAGTTTCACAGGATGAGCAACTAGGAAGGCTGGCATACAAATACGTAGCAGATGTTCGAAGATAAAGACCATTTAGCCCTACTGGTATAATTAGTTCCCCTGTCTATGCTTCTCGAGCTCTTTCAAAAGGCTGAAGTATCACCTTCACCAGCTGTACTGCTCTAGCTCTGGCCATATCCCTCCTCTTGCCCTCATTTTCCTCCCTTCCATCATGCCGAGGATATCTCCCAGCTGCCATCATGACCATCTGAAAGAGACACCACCTTCTTTTTTGGCAATGGAGATAAATGTCAAGCAGATAGGTCCAGGACCTTTCAGAAAGTTTGCAACATTGGTCTAAAGTACTCCAGTTCCCCCAGGTGCTTTAGCAGAGCCCAATGAAACCAAGGTGGATTTGAACACTCTGGTTCCACCAGGACCAAGGTGTGCAGTCAGTATGCAGGTGCCTCAGCAGGGATCTTCCCTCTGCTGTCCTTTATCCCATCACACTAGCACCTTGGCCACTCCTACCATACCCAGAAGCCCCACTTTTGCCCCAGTAGTCCTCCATTTACACACGGTCATCCTCTTCCCTTCCTCGTCTTTCACAGAAAACTCCACAAAGTCCTCAACAGAAGATCCACAATATATAGTCTGACAAGGCAAAATGGCAAAGCAAACCAAGATAAAAAAAAAAAAGCTGACAGGTCACCGTACCTACATCAACATAGCCAATGAGACTGGCTTGTTCCAGCTGCAGCTCCAGGCGCAGCTGCCGACTTCGGTCCCCAGGGCAGCTCAGCCACGGCAGGACACCGTTGTCCCTCAGCAGATTCTCCACTGGGTACCTAGGATCCTAACAGAAAAGGAAACGGGATACCTAGGGCTGCATACTTCAGCTGAAAACAGATCAGACTACCACAGCTTAAAGAGGCTAGACAGGACTCACCAGCTACAACAGAAAACTGACTTCACCACCGGTGTTATTTTCACGGGTAAGGCATTAGTCCACTGGCTTAAGGTAAGCGTAGAAGCAGATCTGACTGCCTGCTCAGCAACAGATCAGCAAATTGACTGGTTTTTATTTATTTATTATCATCACATTTGTACCCCGCGCTTTCCCACTCAAAGCAGGTTCAATGCGGTTTACATAGTAATAGGGATTACAGATTATTGATATGTTATTTATTGTAGTATTGTATAACTTTTACTGACCGTTTTTTATGTTATTTATTGTAGTATTGAATAACTTTTATTGACTGATTTTTATGTTATTTATTGTAGTATTGTATAACTTTTATTGACTGGTTTTTATGTTATTTATTGTAGTATTGTATGTCCCCGACACAGCCTGTATTCCAGGCGAAACATGGTCATGTTGAGCATTTGAGAGTGTATCCTGGGAGCATTAATAAAGACTGCATTTTCTTCAGCAAGATCTGCTCTTTTGTCTTTTGTTCCACAGTGGATATTGTAGACAAATTGCCTTCTTGCTTTCTTACAAACTACAAGGTCCCCTTGGCCTCACTGTAACCAGCTTGAATGAGACAGACGAGGTAGAATTAATATCAGTGTAGCCTCCTCAGGTTTTCCCTCACCCTACTCCCTTCCATCTTGGAGTAATCTACTTTCAGTTTTCATCCTGGCCTCGGAGCTCAGTGAGCCAACAGCCAAATCAGGGCTGCAGAAAGGATCCTCTAGAACCTTTGACTGCATGGACTGCTGCTTTCAACGGGACCAGAGGACAGGAAGTAACCCTTACCACATCTCTAATCCCAGGACAGCTCTGCATTACCAATCAGATCCCTCCATGTCCACAGCCTACCAGAAGCAACTAAACACGAAACTTCAGCACAAGCTGCAGAACTAGGACAACCTTTAAATCAGCGTTTCCCTATTCGGTCCTGGAGTACCCCCTCGTCAGTCAGCTTTTCAGGATCTATCCACAATGAACATGCATGTGATTGATTTGCATACAATGGAGGCAGTATATGCAAATCAATCTCATGCATTTTCATTGTGAAACTCATTAAAACCTGATGGGCGAGGGGGTACTCCAGGGCCAACTTGGGAAACACTGCTTTACAATAAGAGCATACTGTTTGTTACATGTCCCTCACAGGAGCTGGGGGGAGGCCACGGGGTATGGAGGAATGTGAGGTTTCTAGAATCAAATGGAGTGCAGGTCCCGAGGCAACATGGTTTCACTAGAGGCAGGTGCTGTCAGGCAAATCTGATGGTTTCAAGTCTCGTGAGACTTTCTGAACCTCCTGCAGAGCACAGCTCAAGTATACGGAGAGCCTGGTTGCTGTGCAGGGTGGAGAGAAGCAGTTTCAGGCAGCGCTGTGGTAGGAAGGTAAAATAATCTTTCAGGGGTATGAAATCCTGGGTGCCAGGATGCAATTTCTAGGCGCTATGACGACTTGGCACCCAGGATTTGTAGAACCCTGCCTTATACCGTGATATTGATAGTTCTTCTAGTCCAGGGATGGGCAGCCTGCGACCTATGGGCTAAATGCAGTCCACCAATGAATTTTATGCAGCTCCCAAGACCATGGGAAGTAAACACAGAATATTTGACAAATATTTTCAGTAGCCACCTAGAAGTTTATCAATTTCAGCTACATTTTTACTTTATCACAGGACTATAGAGCTCTGTAAATTTCTGGTTACAACATTACGTAATGTTGCAGCCCAATAGGGGTAATACCGACAGTCACGTGGCCCCCTGTATATAAAGGCTGCCCACACCTGTTCTAGGCCCATGAATTTAAGGCCCCAAAACACTTACCACTGGGTCATGAACTAAAGTCTCACTGTGATACATGAGCCAGGAATCTCAACACACACGGGACAAAAGCTAGAGGTCAGCTGGGGGTCTAAGCCACTGTGCCATGTACGAAAACTGGACACACTAGTTGGGTCTTACGGTCCTTATTTGCCATCAGATTCTGTTTCTCTGTGTACACACTTCTCTAGGGATTATTTTAACCTTTAAGTAGGGAAAGCAGCCTATTTGGAGGTTATTTCCTGCCACAGGTGTGCTCAGAGTGATGTGACAGCTTCTGAACGTGGACTGGAACCTTGGAGTTAGGACACTGACCTGAGAGCTGAAGGACACGACATGTCGAATTTTAATTGGAGCCATTCCAGAGTTTCCTCTCACTGGATCACAAAAAACCCCAAACAAGTCCAGGTGAAAATGCCGTTTTCTTCTGGCCTACAATGACAAAAACTCGTAAGATCAGGGCATCTTTCTCTTCAAAATCTCCCCCCAGCCACAGCTGAATACACAAAACATATCCTATGTGCTTTAACTAGTGCTGCAATGTACAACCACTGCATACAAGACAGTCTAACCTCATACCGCCTGGCCAGCAGCACCCACGGCGAGGAGGAGAGCGACAAGAGGGACAAAGCAAGAGCCTGGAGGAGTCAGCACTCTGCTCCTGCCTCAGCTGTTGCCCCTCAAACCTCCCCCTACCTCCTTCAGACTATTATGAGAAGAATCATATTTTCTGGTATCGTCTTGTCAAGAAAAGTATTCAGCGAGTCCAATAAGAAATACAGAAATAAAGATGATACCTTAAACACCCTAATTCTCTTCCCCCGCCCTTAATAAACTTCAGTGCAACTGCCACCACTGAAGGACCCGTTTGAGCAAGGATCCTCTCCCATTCCAAGCTTATGGCAGCCTTGTAAATGAGGGCAGATAAAAACCGTTTTAGCTCATTCTCAGTCTGTACAGATATTTGAGGTCCTCTCTCTCCACCCTGGACAGATGAGCTCACAAATTCCCAATACCCAAACTGATAGCAGCTCACCCTCCATGCCCCTCACCAGGCCCACCAACCCTGCTTCCACCACCACCACCACCCCCCACAATTGAACCAGGCATTTCTCTCTCTTTTCTTTTACTGGTCAACATCACCAGCCCCAAGCAGCAATTATGAGTTGCTGCTCACTGCCGGCAAAGAACTAAAGGACTTAAAGATGCAGGAAGGGGGGGATGGAGTTAAGAAGACACCCCTGTTCACTTGGGGGACGAGAGGGAAAGATGCAGGGTGGGGGATAGGGGTTCTTGTGCCCACCCGCTTTGGGCTCTGGCCTGCCCATATTGGGTGTCTGGTTACACCTCTGGTTTGAATATTACACGGTAAACCTTTCTGAACACATTTTCCTAAGGCAACAGTCATATTTAGGGTTGTGCATTTAATCTTCTACAACTTGCCTGGATAAATGAGCTGGATCAGAACAGAATCCATTTAATTCCCATCCGCCTTCACAGAGCCACACAGATGTCCGTGCTCTGCAGTGTCCAACCGTAACTGCATGTAAGCTGTTTAACAGTAATCCTGATCATGACGGGTATCTAAAATGAAATGAACAGTGAGGTTACCTCTGAAAACACTAAAGTCCTTTATTCTGAACCAAAACAAAAGAAATCTGGATTTTTAGCCTGCTTTTTCCAAGTAAGGCTAAAAGTGATTTACAGAATTTGTTCAAACTTGCACACGATAATCCCTCACTCCAGAGAGTTCAGAATCTATGCAAGAGCCTGAAGCAACAGGTTTCTCACGGTCCATTCTAAACCACTGGAATACTTCTTCCCGAAGGAGGATTTTTAAAAATGTGCCATTTTCAGAATCACAGTTTTCAGTGTTGGGATTAACTGATAGTAGGTATTGAACCTGGATTCTAAATGGGATTGCAGGGATGAGAGGTTTTTTTTTTGTTGTTGTTACATTTGTACCCCGCGCTTTCCCACTCATGGCAGGCTCAATGCGGCTTACATGGGGCAATGGAGGGTTAAGTGACTTGCCCAGAGTCACAAGGAGCTGCCTGTGCCTGAAGTGGGAATCAAACTCAGTTCCTCAGTACCCCAGGACCAAAGTCCACAACCCTAACCACTAGGCCACTCCTCCACTGTTGCTACTATTTGAGATTCTACATGGAATGTTGCTATTCCACTAGCAACATTCCATGTAGAAGTCGGCCCTTGCAGATCACCAATGTGGCCGCGCAGGCTTCTGCTTCTGTGAGTCTGACATCCTGCACGTACGTGCAGGACGTCAGACTCACAGAAACAGAAGCCTGCGCAGCCTTCTACATGGAATGTTGCTAGTGGAATAGCAACATTCCATGTAGAATCTCCAATAGTATCTATTTTATTTTTGTTACATTTGTACCCTGCGCTTTCCCACTCATGGCAGGCTCAATGTGGCTTACATGGGGCAATGGAGGGTTAAGTGACTTGCCCAGAGTCACAAGGAGCTGCCTGTGCCTGAAGTGGGAATCGAACTCAGTTCCTCAGGACCAAAGTCCACCACCCTAACCACTAGGCCACTCCTCCACTACATGGGTTTTGTTCATTTAGTGGCTAATATTGGTATATTTTGCATTTTCTACATTTTAACGACAGCGCAGCCTTTTCTGATTTTGCCCATTGCTGAACTTTCAAAGCAGTTAGCTTTTTGAATTGGCCAAAGTGAAGCCTGTTATTTTTTTATTCTGACCTTTGTTTCATTTAAGTTCTGTTGCCATTTTGATAGTTCTCTAATTCCTGAACAGAAATGTTCCACTCCAAGTATATGAAAGGAAATCTCTTCTAAAACTGCTTCTGGTTTGATATGGCATATGTACATTTCATTTTTAGAAATTTTTTTATTAAATTTCAAGAACAGGGGTAGGAAATACAAATTACAAGAAACAATCAGGTAAATCACACCAAAGAATATCAGTGGACGGGTAACAAAGGGAGGAAGAGGAGGGAGGTAGGGGGGAAGCAATTTGTGAATGCATTCAAAGCAAAATCTGCAATTTACACTCCAGTATTATGTAGAACTCTTGTTTAAAGAAAGATAGGTTGTTAAAGGCAGCCACACTTTATCAACATATAAGGAATTTCGAACTTTGAGGGCTAAAGATAGCTCAAATTTGTGGATCTGTAAAACAGAATGCCACCAAAAGTGAGAATTAAGAAAGGAGTTATCCTTCCAGTTTGTTAAAACCATTTTTAAGCCTACAGCAACTAACGTATCATATAGTTTGGAGGAATATTTGTCTAGAGCACCTTCAATAATATGCGAACCAAATATGATCTTACTAACTGAAAAATGTCAGAAATCACACGCCAGTGTTCCAAAAGTTGAAGGTTCGAGAACAGTCAAAAAGAATGTGATTGAAGGTTAATAAGGCATATGTACTTTGGCTGGAACTCATACTGGTTTTTAGCTAATCCACTTAACAGCTACTACTAGGCACACATCCCCCAGAAGCTCGTACACATTAATATACCCATAACAGTCGCAGACTTTATGCTCACAGCTAAATTTGGACCTTTGCTTCACCCTAACTTACACAGATACTACAGAGTTGCCAGTATTTTGAGTGGTCTTCTGGGTACAACGTACACGAGCTATCAAAACTGCACACCTAAAGAAGGGACTTGAGATAGCCTAATATCACAAGCTTCAACAGTTTTATGTGAAAGAGGCCTAAGCTACTGGTTACAGGACTTGAGATGTATTCACTGTGCAGAAACAATAAAATGTGCATTTTCTATGGCAGGTCAGCCACCAAACACTTCTCTTCTCAATCTACACCTCTTCCCTGGGCTCACTGATCTCATCTCATGGTTTGCAATATCATCTCTATGCTGATGACACCCAGCTCTATCTCTCCACACCTGACATCACTGCGGAAACCCAAGCCAAAGTATCGGCCTGCTTATCTGACATTGCTGCCTGGATGTCCAACCGCCACCTGAAACCGAACATGGCCAAGACCGAGCTCATAGTCTTTCCACCCAAACCCACTTCTCCTCTCCCTCCACTCTCTATCTCAGTCGATAACACCCTAATCCTCCCCGTCCCATCTGCCCGCAACCTCGGAGTCATCTTCGACTCCTCCCTCTCCTTCTCTGCGCATATCCAACAGACAGCCAAGACCTGCCGCTTCTTTCTTTATAACATCAGCAAAATTCGCCCCTTCCTCTCTGAGCACACCACCCGAACTCTCATCCACTCTCTCATTACCTCTCGCCTTGACTACTGTAACCTACTCCTCACTGGCCTCCCACTTTGCCATCTATCCCCCCTTCAATCCGTTCAGAACTCTGCTGCACGTCTTATCTTCCCATCTGAACCGTTATACTCATATCACCCCTCTCCTCAAGTCACTTCTCTGGCTTCCGAACAAGTACCGCATCCAGTTCAAGCTTCTCCTACTAACCTACAAATGCACTCGATCTGCAGCCCCTCCTTACCTCTCTACCCGCATCTCCCCTTACGTTCCTACCCATAACCTCCGCTCTCAAGACAAATCCCTCCTTTCAGTACCCTTCTCCACCACTGCCAACTCCAGGCTCCGCCCTTTCTGCCTCACCTCACCCCATGCTTGGAATAATCTCCCTGAGCCCATACGCCAGGCCACTCCCTGCCCATCTTCAAATTCTTGCTCAAAGCCCACCTCTTCAATGTCGCCTTCGGCACCTAATCACTACACCTCTACGCAGGAATTCTAGACTGCCCCAACTTGACATTTCGTCCTTTAGATTGTAAGCTCCTTTGAGCAGGGACCGTCCTTCTTTGTTGAACTGTACAGCGCTGCGTAAGCCTAGTAGCGCTTTAGAAATATTAAGTAGTAGTAGTATCTCCCATTATCTTAAGCTCTTTAGGGCTGGGGTATATATATCTCACCAGAATACTTTCCACCATTTATTAATAAACTAACACAGCAACTAACTGTAAGCAGAGATCGAGGCTCCAACAACTACACCAAACTTGTTTCTTAACTGCAGAAAGAGAAAAATAAATGAGTTTTAACTTCATTCACTACTGAACCCTTAACATAGAAACTCATTTTACATTTGTGTTCATCCGGGACGGGGGTACCTGACCCCTTCTCCCCCCCCCCCCCCCCCAAATCATCATCCCTCTCTGTCCAGCATTTCCTCCCCGTCCCCAACCACCCTACTCCCTCCACACATCGCCCCTTCTCCTCTACCTCCCCTTCCCCAAATTCATTCCTGCCACCTCAGACACATAGTCAAGCACCCCCCCCCCAATCATCATCCCTCTCTGTCCAGCATCTCCTCCCCGTCCCCAACCACCCTACTCCCTCCACACATCGCCCCTTCTCCTCTACCTCCCCTTCCCCAAATTCATTCCTGCCACTTCAGACACATCGTCAAGCACCCCCCCCCCAATCATCATCCCTCTCTGTCCAGCATCTCCTCTCCGTCCCCAACCACCCTACTCCCTCCACACATCGCCCCTTCACCTCTACCTCCCCTTCCCGCCACCTCAGACACATAGTCAAGCACCCCCCTCCCCTCCCCAAATCATCATCCCTCTCTGTCCAGCATCTCCTCCCTGTCCGCAACCACCCTACTCCCTCCACACATCGCCCCTTCCCCAAATTCATTCCCGCCACCTCAGACACATAGTCAAACACCCCCCCTCCAAATCATCATCCCTCTCTGTCCAGCATCTCCTCCCCGTCCCCAACCACCCTACTCCCTCCACACATCGCCCCTTCTCCTCTACCTCCCCTTCCCCAAATTCATTCCCGTCACCTCAGACACATAGTCAAGCACACCCCCTCCCCTCCCCACCCCAATCATCCCTCTCTGTCCAGCATCTCCTCCCCGTCCCCAACCACCCTACTCCCTCCACACATCGCCCCTTCACCTCTACCTCCCCTTCCCGCCACCTCAGACACATAGTCAAGCACCCCCCTCCCCTCCCCAAATCATCATCCCTCTCTGTCCAGCATCTCCTCCCTGTCCGCAACCACCCTACTCCCTCCACACATCGCCCCTTCCCCAAATTCATTCCCGCCACCTCAGACACATAGTCAAACACCCCCCCTCCAAATCATCATCCCTCTCTGTCCAGCATCTCCTCCCCGTCCCCAACCACCCTACTCCCTCCACACATCGCCCCTTCTCCTCTACCTCCCCTTCCCCAAATTCATTCCCGTCACCTCAGACACATAGTCAAGCACACCCCCTCCCCTCCCCACCCCAATCATCATCCCTCTCTGTCCAGCATCTCCTCCCCGTCCCCAACCACCCTACTCCCTCCACACATCGCCCCTTCACCTCTACCTCCCCTTCCCGCCACCTCAGACACATAGTCAAGCACCCCCCTCCCCTCCCCAAATCATCATCCCTCTCTGTCCAGCATCTCCTCCCTGTCCGCAACCACCCTACTCCCTCCACACATCGCCCCTTCCCCAAATTCATTCCCGCCACCTCAGACACATAGTCAAACACCCCCCCTCCAAATCATCATCCCTCTCTGTCCAGCATCTCCTCCCCGTCCCCAACCACCCTACTCCCTCCACACATCGCCCCTTCTCCTCTACCTCCCCTTCCCCAAATTCATTCCCGTCACCTCAGACACATAGTCAAGCACACCCCCTCCCCTCCCCACCCCAATCATCATCCCTCTCTGTCCAGCATCTCCTCCCCGTCCCCAACCACCCTACTCCCTCCACACATCGCCCCTTCACCTCTACCTCCCCTTCCCCAAATTCATTCCCGCCGCCTCAGACACATAGTCAAACACCCCCCCTCCAAATCATCATCCCTCTCTGTCCAGCATCTCCTCCCCGTCCCCAACCACCCTACTCCCTCCACACATCGCCCCTTCTCCTCTACCTCCCCTTCCCCAAATTCATTCCCGTCACCTCAGACACATAGTCAAGCTTCCCCCCCCCCCTCCCATGTCGCCTCAGGCATCGGTTTTCATCCAACCTCCTCGGCTCCAACCCTGGTGCGCCGCATCTTCCGCTATTAATTATTCTCTCTCCTCCTCTTGAACGCCACGTATTTTCCCGCCCTTTCCGCCACCACCACAGCTCCCAACATGCTCCGCGATTTTTGTCCCTCCTCGTCCACCGTCCCTTTTGGCCGCCGCCGCCTCGGTTTCCTTTTCGTGCCGTGATTGGCTGCTGGAGTGGCGGAAGAACGCGCTCATTGGTCCCCGCGGCGGAACCAGCTGGCCGCGGCTCACAGGCTGGGCTGTGTAAAATGGCGGCGGTGCTGGAAGTGGAGGTTGTGGTGGACGAGGAGCAAAATGTGCAGGAGGTAAAAAAAAAATGAGCGGTGGAAGGAGGGTGGTTTGGAGAAACTCCCCCGGGGGAGAGGAGGGTAGGCGCTGGTGGCTTCGCTCGCTCAGGGTCCTTGTGGAAGGAGACCGGGTTTGTGCTTTCACCGGGTCCCTTCCCCAAAGAGCTTAGTAGGGACAGTTCTGTAGTTGATGGAAGGTCAGACAAGGGAGTGGTGAGATTTGAGTTCACAGAAGACTTAGTAGCAAGTGAACTGGAGGCACTGGGCTATTGACACGTAGGAAGGAGACTGGGCAGACAGGAAGTGCCCACTCACCTTTGTGTTCTGGAGACTTGTGTGTTCTTCTGTCACTTTGCCTCTAACGATTGCTACAAAAAAAATGGCACATGTGAGTTTATCTTGTTGGGCAGACTGGGTGGACCGTGCACGTCTTTTTCTGCCGTCATCTACTGTGTTACCTGTAACATACATAGTAACATATATAGTAGATGACGGCAGAAAAAGACCTGCACGGTCCACCCAGTCTGCCCAACAAGATAAACTCATATGTGCTACTTTTTGTGTATACCTGACCTTGATTTGTACCTGTCCTTTTCAGGGCACAGACCGGTCTGTCTTAGTCACATTTCCAGCGGGTTTCCACTTCCCATGTTTAGCTTATTTATTTTACTGTAGGGCGTCTGTACTGGTACTATAAGACATTCCTTTCCACAAAGCTGGCAAGGTAGCCAAGATTTTGGGAAGGGAATTGCACATTTCCTAGGTTGTGAAAGGGAAGGGAAATGGGACTTGATATACCACCTTTCTGAGGTTTTTGCAACTACATTCAAAGTGGTTTACATATATTCAGGTACTTATTTTGTACCAGGGGCAATGGAAGGTTAAGTGACTTGCCCACAGTCACAAGGAGCTGCAGTGGGAATTGAGCCCAGTCCCCCAGGATCAAAGTCCACTGCACTGAACGTTTATTTCGGTGAATTGGGATATGTGTTGTAGCCCTATTTTATTTCTGTTTGAAAGAAGCAGAATAAGTACTATAGTATAGCAGGAATCCTTGTTTTAGTAAGGCTGGTACTGGGGTATTAGGTGCCTTAGGCGGTCATTATTTACCTGTCCCTTGCCCCAATATTTCATTATTAAACTCATCATCATTATTCACCACCTCAGAACAATTCTATGAAAATGCATAATTGGATATTATATTATGGTTTGTGTGTGAATATATGTATGTGTGTGCATACATATCTCTCCCTACATTCCTCCTTGGGAACTCCGTTCACTGGGTAAATCTCTCTTATCTGCACCCTTCTCCTCCACTGCTAACTCCAGATTCCGTTCCTTTTATCTTGCTGCACCATATGCCTGGAATAGACTTCCTGAGCCGGTACGTCAAGCTCCATCTCTGGCCGTCTTCAAATCTAAGCTAAAAGCCCACCTTTTTGATGCTGCTTTTAACTCCTAACCCTTATTCACTTATTCAGAACCCATATTTTATCATCCTCACTTTAATATTCCCTTCTCTCTTGTTTGTCCTGTTTGTCTGTCCTAAGTAGATTGTAAGCATTGTCGAGCAGGGACCTACAACCCCACTAATCCACTTAACCAACCAATTCAGTTATGAAAGACCACCTCCTATAATTAACCTAATAAATCCCTTCCTCCTCCTTTCTTCCCTTAATTAATCTCTTCACAACACTCACTGTACCTAACATATTGGAATAACTATGTTAATACTATGTAAGCCACATTGAGCCTGCAAATAGGTGGGATAATGTGGGATACAAATGCAAAAAATAAAGTTCAAGTGTACAGGGCTGCGTACGTCTAGTAGCACTTTAGAAATAAGTAGTAGTAGTAGTATGCAGATAAAAGACCATATGGTCTATCTAGTCTGCCCATCCACACCATCTACTCTCTATCATTTATTTATTTATTGCATTTGTATCCCACATTTTCCCACCTCTTTGCAGGCTCAATGTGGCTTACAATACATCATGGATAGTGGAAATATAATAGAAAAATAGGCATTTAGTGTTACAGAAAATTGTTGGTAACATGATAATGATAAGACATGATAATAGTATGACAGGCAGGTATGTATATTCACATTGGTTGATCTTTGTGGCAAGCCTTGCTGAAGAGATAGGTCTTCAGTAGTTTGCGGAAGTTCGTTAGTTCGTAGGTCATTTTTAAGTTGCGCGGCAGTGCGTTCCATAACTGTGTACTTAAGTAGGTGAAGTTTGACGCGTGCATTACTTTGTATTTTAGACCTTTGCAGTTAGGGAAGTGCAGATCAAGGAATGTGCAGGATGATCTTTTGGCATTCTTGGGTGGTAAATCTATCAGGTCTGACATGTAGGCTGGTGCAACTCCATGAATGATTTTGTGAACTAGGGAGCAAATTTTGAACGTGATGCGTTCTTGAGTGGGAGCCAGTGTAGTTTTTCTTGTAGGGGCTTGGCACTTTCATATTTTGTTTTGCCGAATATAAGTCTAGCTGCAGTGTTCTGGGCTGTCTGAAGTTTCTTGATTATTTGCTCTTTACAGCCGGAATAGAGTGCGTTGCAGTAATCTAGATGACTGAGCACCATTGATTGTACCAGATTACGGAAAACATTCCTTGGGAAGCAAGGTCTTATTCTTTTTAATTTCCACATTGAGTGGAACATCATCTTGGTTGTGTTTTTCGCATGGCTTTCGAGTGTTAGGTGTCGATCGATGGTAACTCCACGAATTTTTAGGGTATCCGAAATAGGAAGGTTCAGATTTGGTGTATTAATGGCTGTGAATTTGTTCTTGTTATGTTGAGATGTGAGTAATTAGGCATTGGGTTTTTTCTGCATTGTTTCAATCTAAAAGCATCCGCCCATGAATGCATGATACGGAGACTTTGGTTGATGTCGTTGGAAATTTCCTTTAAATCTTGTTTAAATGGGATGTAAATCGTTACGTCATCTGCATATATGTATGGGTTTAGGTTTTGGTTTGATAGTAGTTTGGCTAAGGGTATCATCATTAAGTTGAATAGGGACGGCGATAGGGGGTATCCATGTGGCTGAAGTAGTCGAGTTGGATGTCACTTGATATGATCGTGTGGTTAGGAATCCCTTGAACCAATTGAGAACATTGCCTCCAATTCCGAAGTATTCAAGAATATCTCTCTATATAAAAGGCACCACCAATGTTCTATGAAGCCTCCAGCCGGAAGTGTGAAGGGGGAGAGATATCCGGTTTCCCCATGAGTGTCTGCCCTGCCCTCTCTGTAACACAAAGCACGAAATCGAATCGCTCTCTCTGCTGTAACAGTGAAGGACTCAGAGGGGGGAGGGGAGAGAGGGCAGGGACACACACACTCCCACATGCACACAGAAGAAAACCTTGCTAGCCCCCGTTTCATTTGCATCAGAAACTGGGCTTTTTTTACTAGTGTAGTAATATTCCATGATCAACCATGTCAAAAGCGCTTGACATGTCAAATTGTAGAAGTAGTATGTTCTTTCCTGTTGCGATCGTTTATTTGAATTTAGTCATGAGGGTGACTAGTACTGTGGTTAGACTGAAAACCTGACTGGGAGTCATGGAGTATTGAGAATTTGTTTAGATAGCTTGTCAGTTGTTTGGTCACCAACCCTTCTGTTATTTTGGTTAATAATGGAATGGATGCTACTGGACTGTAGTTAGTTCACTGGCGCTTTTCTTTGCGTCTTTGGGGATGGGGGTGAGTAGAATATTTCCTTTCTCCTTCGGGAAGAGTCCATTTTGTAACATGTAGTTCAAGTGTTTTGTTATGTCTGTTATAAATTGTTGAGGAGCTGATGTCATAAGGTTGTTTGGACATATGTCTAGTTTGCAATGAGATTTGGCAAATCTTTTGAGCATTTGGGAGATGATATCCTCTGGTAATGTCTCGAAGTTGGTCCAGGTTCTGTTTGCTGGGTAAATGCCAGGGTCTGGGTCTGGACAGTCAAGGAGTTCAGCATAGTCGATGGTACTGGCAGGTACCTTAAGTCATAGTTGTACGATTTTCTCGTTGAAGTATCTCGCGAGATTGTCTGCTCCTGGTGCATCTTTACTATTGGTTGTGACTGGTGTAATATCTATTAGTTTATTCACGATTTGGAAGAGTTTGTGTGTCCTTGAAGTTTGGACTAATTATAGTTTTGTAATCTTTTTGTTTCTTATGGTATATTTGTATTTTCTTTGGAGTTGTTTCCAGGCGTTAAGTGTGAGTTCTTCTTTCTTTTTATTCCATGGTCGTTCTAACCTTCTAACTTGTGTTTTAAGTTTTTTCAGTTCTTCATTGAATCATGGTATTGAATTCTTCCTATGTGAGGTTCTGGTTTGGATTGGAGCTATCTTGTCTAATATGGATCTGCATCTGTCGTCCCATTCTAGGAGGAATTGGATTGTATCTGTTTTTATTGTCCATTCATTGTAGTAGATCTGTTGCCAGAATATTACCGGATCTATTTTTCCTCTCGTGGTGTAGGTTTTCCGTTCTTGTTTGTTCGGCGAGTTTTTTGTACACCATTGGAGGGAGATGTTTGCTTTATAATGATCGGACCATGGTGCGGGTGTCCATTTTGTGTCTGTTAGTATAAGGTTCAAGTCTGGATCAAATTTGTGCGTGACAATGTCTAGTGTGTGTCCTTTGATGTGAGTTGGCTGCGTGTTTGTCCTGTGAAACTCCCATAGTTGTAGGAAATCTTCACATTATCATTCCCTTAGAGATTCTATGTGCTTATTCCATTCGCCTTCATCTTATGGCCCCTCATTCCAGAGATTCCTTTCATGAGACTCACCTCCGGTGCATTTATTATAGAGACATGTAAATAACTACACGGCATATCTCCCCGCTCCTGCCTTTCTTCCAAAGTATATGTATTGAGATCTTATGATGCTTTATGATGAAGACCACTAACCGTTTTAGTAGTCGCCCTCTGGACTGACTCCATCCTGTTTATATTTTTTTGGAAGGTGTGATCTCTAGAACTGTACACAATATTCTAAATGAGGTCTCGCCAGAGTCTTATACATGGGCATCATCACTTAACTTTTCCTATTGGTCATTCCTCTCCCTATGCACCCAAGCATCCTAGCGTTTGCTGTTCCCTTTTCTACCTGTTTGGCTACCTACGATCACACCCAGGTGCCGCTCCTCTTTCTTGCACTAAAGTTCTTCACCCCCTAAACTGTACTGTTCCTTCGGTGTTTTTGCAGCCCAAATATTAGGTATCTGGGTGAATGAGCTATCCTTCTTGTGGGGATATGTGCTGCTGATTCTTTCAGTTTGTGTGATTGTCAGGACCCAATGTTTTGCTTTCACTGTTACTGCTCTTTGCTGCATGCTTCCCCCCCCCCCCCCCCCCCCCCGAAGTTGCCCTCTTTAGCAGTACAGTCTGGCTAGTGCTTAAACTGGCCCTGCCTGTCAGAAAGCCAGATATTGGATCATATTGCTTTCTGTATGTTCTAATATATTTCTGTATCTTTAATGGCCTTAAACTGTTAGCAAACTCATTGGAAACTTCTAATGTGCCCTGAGAGTTGAGGCACCCTATGGCAGTGATTCCCGAACATGACCTGGGGAAATCCCAGACAGTCAGGTTTTTGGGGTATCCACAATTCACGAGATTCATTTGCATACATTCTCCTTGGTGTGTAAATCTATCTCTTGCATGTTCATTCTGGATATCCTGAAAACCTGACTGGTTGGGTTTCCCCCCAGGATAAGTTTGGGAACCCCTGCCCTATGGAATTCGTTGCCGGAGAACGTGGTACGGGCGGTTAGCTTGACGGAGTTTAAAAAGGGGTTAGATAGATTCCTAAAGGACAAGTCCATAGACCGCTATTAAATGGACTTGGAAAAATTCCGCATTTTTAGGTATAACTTGTCTGGAATGTTTTTACGTTTGAGGAGCGTGCCAGGTGCCCTTGACCTGGATTGGCCACTGTCGGTGACAGGATGCTGGGCTAGATGGACCTTTGGTCTTTCCCAGTATGGCACTACTTATGTACTTATGTACTTATGTTTTAGGGAACCTGAACAGCAGGATCTCTTTGAGAGATGGTGACTTGGGGATTGTACTTCAGAAAGGTGGTTTTGAAGATTTGATGAGAATCCTAAGTGGTGGCCAGTGATTGATCATGCAGGAGTATTTTTTTTTAGAAAGCTTGCCAGAAGCTAGGTTTTGAGAGACTGCTGGAGTTTTTTTGTTTTATTTTTAAAGCATTGGGTAGAGCAGTGTTTCCCAAACTTTTTAGCCAATGTGACCACAGGTGATTCCCTTCTGTAATGCACTTCTCCCCTCCTCCTCTCCCCCTCCCCTCTTATCCAAAGGCAACAGTCAGCAGAAGGCTACATGTGCCAATGTGCTCTCAGATTCCCGTACTCTACAGGGATTTCCCCCCCCCCCCCCCCCTTAAAAAAAAAGAGGACGCTCAGAAACTCATAGGGGAGGAGGGAGCACAGCTTGTGATTCAGTGAATGTTCATTTACTGATTTACAGGCTCCACTCTTGCCTACAATTACTGCGCGTGGGTTACAATGTAAACCCGCTTTCTGTGACAATGCACTGATGATGCATCCCCATTTGGGGGCTCACCCCACAAATTCTAATACACTGCATGTTTTCTGGAGGCTCAAGTGCCAAACATGTGATTCCAGTTCCTTGGTTTCATATATATTGTAGTCCCATTAATATGGAATTTGGGACATTCAGGAAGTGGCCTGTCCACTGTCCAATGCTTTTAAGTGGCCTAGAGGTTAGGGTGGTGGACTTTGGTCCTGAGGAACTGAGTTGGATTCCCACTTCAGGCACAGGCAGCTCCTTGTGACTCTGGGCAAGTCACTTAACCCTCCATTGCCCCATGTAAGCCGCATTGAGCCTGCCATGAGTGGGAAAGCGCAGGGTACAATTGTAACAAAAATAAAATAGATACTATTGGAGATTCTACATGGAATGTTGCTACTATTGGAGATTCTATGTGGAATGTTGCTACTATTGGAGATTCTACATGGAATGTTGCTATTCCACTAGCAACATTCCATGTAGAAGGCTGCGCAGGCTTCTGTTTCTGTGAGTCTGACGTCCTGCACATACGTGCAGGACGTCAGACTCACAGAAGCAGAAGCCTGCGCGGCCACATTGGTGATCTGCAAGGGCCGACTTCTACATGGAATGTTGCTAGTGGTTAAGGTGGTGGACTTTGGTCCTGAGGAACTGAGTTGGATTCCCACTTCAGGCACAGGCAGCTCCTTGTGACTCTGGGCAAGTCACTTAACCCTCCATTGCCCCATGTAAGCTGCATTGAGCCTGCCATGAGTGGGAAAGCGCGGGGTACAAATGTAACAAAAATAAAATAGATACTATTGGAGATTCTACATGGAATGTTGCTACTATTGGAGATTCTACATGGAATGTTGCTATTCCACTAGCAACATTCCATGTAGAAGGCTGCGCAGGCTTCTGTTTCTGTGAGTCTGACGTCCTGCACGTACGTGCAGGACGTCAGACTCACAGAAGCAGAAGCCTGCGCGGCCACATTGGTGATCTGCAAGGGCCGACTTCTACATGGAATGTTGCTAGTGGAATAGCAACATTCCATGTAGAATCTCAGATAGTAGCAACAGTGGAGGAGTGGCCTAGTGGTTAGGGTGGTGGACTTTGGTCCTGGGGAACTGAGGAACTGAGTTGGATTCCCACTTCAGGCACAGGCAGCTCCTTGTGACTCTGGGCAAGTCACTTAACCCTCCATTGCCCCATGTAAGCCGCATTGAGCCTGCCATGAGTGGGAAAGCGCGGGGTACAAATGTAACAAAAATAAATAAATTTATATCTTTCATTAGTTTATTAGCCATGTCAAAACCCACTTAGGGTGGTGTACAGAGTTCAAAAATAGATAAAAATGTTATTAAAAAAATATACATCATAAATAGCGGCTGTAAGTATTGATGCCATTGGGTTTTATTGTATCTTGTAAAGGTGGCCATGAGATCAACATAGGTATTGACCAAGAGGTAAAGAATAGTGAGCTGAAAAATAGAAGACCTGAATTAGAATCCTTCTTTTGCCACTTAAATTTGCCCTGACACTGGGATGTTCCTTTGTCTTCTTTTGCCTCTGGTAGAATCAGTGTAGTGTACCTGTATGTGATTTGTTGTATGCAGGACTTAGGGCCCTGTTTAGCGTTGTTAAACATTAGCACAAGCTAACACTAGAGACACTCATATATTCCTATGGTTGTCTCTAGCATTAGCGCTCACTGAAAACGATAGCGTGGCTTAGTGTTCTTTAGTGTCCCTTACTTTGTAGACAAAAAGGAAATGAAACTGTAGAGCTGGGGGAGGGGTCAGGAGAAGAGGGGCTAGTTTTAAGGAGTAGAGTGATTTGTTCTCTGTTCTGGTCCAGGCTGCTTGGAGTAGAATGCTCCTGGAGTCTGAAAAGAAGTCACGGAACTGTGTTCCAGCCCTTCTGCCCCTGCTGAAGTTAAGCTCTGGTTTAGGGCATCATTTAAATAGAAAAAAAAAATGAAGTCAAGATGACTGTTTGATAAGCTAATGTAATGTTTTTGTTGAAGGAGATGGATTGAAGTTTTGGACGATTTGTACAATTGCCCAGTGCACATAAAAACTTGCTGTACCTATTTTACTCTACTTTAATAAAAGTAAACACATTTTGAAATGATTCTGCACTTTGATCTTCCAACTCTTACAAGAATACATCTGGAGATTACATGCTGTTCTTCATTTAATTACCTTGACCCTTTCCCTTGGAACAAATTTCTGATGAACTCTGCTTTATTTATTTATTTATTTGTTGCATTTGTGTCTCACATTTTCCCACCTATTTGCAGGCTCAATGTGATACTATTGAAAGATATCCAAACAAAATGCAAAATTGTGATGTGCTGTACTTTATATTGAAAAGAGGAAAAGCCTCAAATGCTAAGGGGATACTCCATTGTTGATTTATCTTACAACCTTAGGGAGCCCCCTTTCATTCATCATAGGCTCAAAAACCTCCTAGATGTAAAACGTGCAGGCCTTGAACCGTACTTTTTTAACTTAAAGGTCCTGAGGTTCACTTAGGAACGGCAACAATGAATACAGTCGTTGGGCACCATGGACCCTGAGGCAGACGTCGAAACTTGGGCTGAAATCGGGCCGTGGATAGTGGAACACGACTGCGTGGCTTGAGAGATACAGTGGGGGAAATAAGTATTTGATCCCTTGCTGATTTTGTAAGTTTGCCCACTGACAAAGACATGAGCAGCCCATAATTGAAGGGTAGGTTATTGGTAACAGTGAGAGATAGCACATCACAAATTAAATCCGGAAAATCACATTGTGGAAAGTATATGAATTTATTTGCATTCTGCAGAGGGAAATAAGTATTTAATCCCTCTGGCAAACAAGACCTAATACTTGGTGGCAAAACCCTTGTTGGCAAGCACAGCGGTCAGACGTCTTCTGTAGTTGATGATGAGGTTTGCACACATGTCGGGAGGAATTTTGGTCCACTCCTCTTTGCAGATCATCTCTAAATCATTAAGAGTTCTGGGCTGTCGCTTGGCAACTCGCAGCTTCAGCTCCCTCCATAAGTTTTCAATGGGATTAAGGTCTGGTGACTGGCTAGACCACTCCATGACCCTAATGTGCTTCTTCCTGAGCCACTCCTTTGTTGCCTTGGCTGTATGTTTTGGGTCATTGTCGTGCTGGAAGACCCAGCCACGACCCATTTTTAAGGCCCTGGCGGAGGGAAGGAGGTTGTCACTCAGAATTGTACGGTACATGGCCCCATCCATTCTCCCATTGATGCGGGTGAAGTAGTCCTGTGCCCTTAGCAGAGAAACACCCCCAAAACATAACATTTCCACCTCCATGCTTGACAGTGGGGACGGTGTTCTTTGGGTCATAGGCAGCATTTCTCTTCCTCCAAACACGGCGAGTTGAGTTCATGCCAAAGAGCTCAATTTTTGTCTCATCTGACCACAGCACCTTCTCCCAATCACTCTCGGCATCATCCAGGTGTTCACTGGCAAACTTCAGACGGGCCGTCACATGTGCCTTCCGGAGCAGGGGGACCTTGCGGGCACTGCAGGATTGCAATCCGTTATGTCGTAATGTGTTACCAATGGTTTTCGTGGTGACAGTGGTCCCAGCTGCCTTGAGATCATTGACAAGTTCCCCCCTTGTAGTTGTAGGCTGATTTCTAACCTTCCTCATGATCAAGGATACCCCACGAGGTGAGATTTTGCGTGGAGCCCCAGATCTTTGTCGATTGACAGTCATTTTGTACTTCTTCCATTTTCTTACTATGGCACCAACAGTTGTCTCCTTCTCGCCCAGCGTCTTACTGATGGTTTTGTAGCCCATTCCAGCCTTGTGCAGGTGTATGATCTTGTCCCTGACATCCTTAGACAGCTCCTTGCTCTTGGCCATTTTGTAGAGGTTAGAGTCTGACTGATTCACTGAGTCTGTGGACAGGTGTCTTTCATACAGGTGACCATTGCCGACAGCTGTCTGTCATGCAGGTAACGAGTTGATTTGGAGCATCTACCTGGTCTGTAGGGGCCAGATCTCTTACTGGTTGGTGGGGGATCAAATACTTATTTCCCTCTGCAGAATGCAAATAAATTCATATACTTTCCACAATGTGATTTTCCGGATTTAATTTGTGATGTGCTATCTCTCACTGTTACCAATAACCTACCCTTCAATTATGGGCTGCTCATGTCTTTGTCAGTGGGCAAACTTACAAAATCAGCAAGGGATCAAATACTTATTTCCCCCACTGTAAGTGAACCACTTAGGACCTTTAAGTAAAAAAAAAAAGTACGGTTCAAGGTTTGCACTTTTTACATCTAGGTGGTTTTTGAGCCTAAGATGAATGAAGTACAGCACATCACAGTTTTGCATTCTGTTTGGATATCTTTCAATAGTTTATCCTAGTTTGATATTCGGTGATATTCCAAAAACTCTGATTGGGTATTTAGTTTGAACTCTGTTGAGCCATCTTTTTCCAAAATTCAAAGTTGGTTGAAAGTCACATTCTTCTCTTTGACGTTTACGACTTCTCATGAGATGTGGTTTTTCACCACGTATGTTGCTGTCTTTGTATGCCTTCTTGCCGTTTGTGGCATTAACTTATTCCCCTTTTCTATTTTTAAGATATTCGTTTTGTAAATTGCATTGCTTTGTTGTCTTGAAATGTAGGTAAACAGTTTTATTCCCTTTCTTGGTAGTCTAACTTCTGGTAGAGGCTAGTGTTCAAAAAATATTCCAGTTAAAACATGAGCAACTAGGTACAAAAATGCTCATGAGATTCAGAATGTTTCAAGGATATGCTGAAATAGGAGTGGAGGAGTGGCCTAGTGGTTAGGGTGGTGGACTTTGGTCCTGGGGAACTGAGGAACTGAGTTCGATTCCCACTTCAGGCACAGGCAGCTCCTTGTGACTCTGGGCAAGTCACTTAACCCTCCATTGCCCCATGTAAGCTGCATTGAGCCTGCCATGAGTGGGAAAGCGCGGGGTACAAATGTAACAAAAATAAAATAGATACTATTGGAGATTCTACATGGAATGTTGCTACTATTGGAGATTCTAGATGGAATGTTGCTACTATTGAGATTCTGTTGCTACTATTGGAGATTCTACACGGAATGTTGCTATTCCACTAGTAACATTCCATGTAGAAGGACGTCAGACTCACAGAAGCAGAAACCTGCGCGGCCACATTGGTGATCTGCAAGGGCCGACTTCTACATGGAATGTTGCTAGTGGAATAGCAACATTCCATGTAGAATCTCAAATAGTAGCAACAGTGGAGGAGTGGCCTAGTGGTTAGGGTGGTGGACTTTGGTCCTGGGGAACTGAGGAACTGAGTTTGATTCCCACTTTAGGCACAGGCAGCTCCTTGTGACTCTGGGCAAGTCACTTAACCCTCCATTGCCCCATGTAAGCCGCATTGAGCCTGCCATGAGTGGGAAAGTGTGGGGTACAAATGTAACAAAAATAAAATAGATACTACTGGAGATTCTACATGGAATGTTGCTACTGTTGGAGATTCTACATGGAATGTTGCTATTCCACTAGCAACATTCCATGTAGAAGGCTGCGCAGGCTTCTGTTTCTGTGAGTCTGACGTCCTGCAGGACGTCAGACTCACAGAAGGAGAAGCCTGCATGGCCACATTGATGATCTGTAAGGGCCAGGCACAGGCAGCTCCTTGTGACTCTGGGCAAGTCACTTAACCCTCCATTGCCGCATTGAGCCTGCCATGAGTGGGAAAGCGCGGGGTACAAATGTAACAAAAATAAATAAATATTTCTTTGTTTACAATTTGATATACTGCCATTTCTGGAGCACAGATCACAGCAGTTTACACAATAAAACAACATGCCAAGAGTTACATGAAAAGAATGTCAAAATGATAGGACAGAAATCGCTCATTACACATACTTAAGTAGAAATAATAATTTTTTAAAAAGGCACAAGTAGAAGACCAAAATGAAGGCCATTGGTTAGGGTGAACAATCATGAGAGAAAAGCAGCTGGAAGAAACCATGGCCATTATTTGCTATCCTAGTTGCCTTGGGGTGAGGCCTGAGGTTTAAAATCTGAAAGCAGGTTTTGCTTTTAGAAGCCTGTGTAGCAGTAGCAGGGCTTTTTTTGAGGGGGTACTGAGTACCGGCACCTTTTCCGTTGTCTGCTAAAATTGACCCATGGTCCCCAACATTTAATGAAAGAGCTCAGGTTCTACAAACAAATTCTGTGACTGGTTGCAGGGGGCCTGGCTATTGTGAGGTGGGTCCCTCAGTGATCACCCCACCCCTGAAGGGTGGCCTAGCATTTGAGTACCGGCACCTTTTTCACTAGAAAAAATGCACTAAGCAGCAGTAGTGTCTGGCCTTCACTGTAAAGTGTTTCTATGTTTCTACCCAAGCAGTTCTTCAGTTCTAGTGAGAAGGGTAGATTCAAAAGCTGTTTAACCAAGGTGGAAGCTATTTACATGAGTGATCTGAGAACTATTTACATGGGTCAAAAGATCTGAGAAATATCTTGAATAGTCATAAGGGTATATACACTGTTCCCCAGTGTGCTTCTCTTTTGAACTGATTGGGATTTCTTGTCTTAGTTCCCCCCCCCCTTTTTTTTTTTTTTTTAAAGCTCAAGTTCTCCTGCATGTTGACGTTCTTTTCCTTTGTTTTTTTATGAATTTACAATTTTGTTAACCGCTTTGATCAGACTCTGGTATAGCAGTATATCAAATTTGTGAATAAACATCCTTTACTCTGATTCTATGGTTGGATTCAAAGTGGGGGATGATAAATTATTTGATTTATAACCTACCTATCCCACAAAAAGTAGGCTGTTTACAATTAACATAATTAAAGCAGGCAGTAGTCACGAGACAAAACTTTGTTTAACTTGTGAGACTCAGACCGCCTAACCCTATAAGGCACAAATCTAAAACTCATACGTAATCCAACCTGATGTGTCTTTAGTTTCAAAACTAATCTCCTGCCATATTGTTGAAGGTAATTGATTCCATGTTCTTTTGATTTTTTTTTTTTTTTATAAAATACTAGCCGTTAAGCCCGTTAAAACGGGCGAGTTTTTTTAATTTCACCTCCATGTGTAGCAAGTCTGCTCTGTCCCCTGTCCTCCCCCCCATGTCCAGCAACCCTCCTCTGTCCTCTTCCCTCACCCCATGTCAAGCCACAGTCCTCTGTTCCCTGCCCTCCCAAAGAGACAGTGAGTGTGAGAGTGAGCAGCTAGTGTGTGTGTGCTTGGGTGTCTCTGTGTGTGTGTGTGAGTGAGTGAATGAGAGAGAGTGTGTGAGTGAGAGAGAGTGCTTGTGAGCTGTTAGTACTCCCTGTCTCAGTGGAGGTTCAGTGTCTCCTTGTAGTCAGCTGTTGGAGCTGTGTGTCAGTGGAGGTTCAGTGTCTCCACGCCCCCTCCCCTCCCTATTGGCTGCATTACGTTCTCCAATTTCCACGCCCCCTCCTTCCCTCCTTATTGGCTGCATTGCGTCCTCCTTCGTTTTCCACGCCCCCTCCCCTCCCTATTGGCTGCATTATGTCCTCCTCCGATTTCCACGCCCCCCCTCCCCTCCCTATTGGCTGCATTACGTCCTTCTCCAATTTCCACGCCCCCTCCTTCCCTCCTTATTGGCTGCATTGCGTCCTCCTTCATTTTCCACGCCCCCTCCCCTCCCTATTGGCTGCATTATGTCCTCCTCCGATTTCCACGCCCCCTCCTTCCCTCCCTATTGGCTGCATTACGTCCTCTTCCGTTTTCCACGCCCCTCCCCTCCCTATTGGCTGCATTACGTCCTCCTCCAATTTCCACGCCCCCTCCTTCCCTCCCTATTGGCTGCATTACGTTCGGTACAGGAGCTGCTGGTGGAGGCGGGGTTTGGAGTGTTGCTCCTTGAATGATCGGTCTCTACTGCGCATTTGCGGTGAGTACGGTCACTCGCAATTTATATGTTTGATGCTCTGCACTTTATCCCCAAAAGAACAACATAAATAAGAGTATGTATGTGTGTATTTAAATATTGCATATGCTGGATAGTTTTTTACTGTCATCTTTCAAAGAACAGGGAACCTGAAGTCAGGGGGAGAGGGAGGCCAAAATTAGGTTGAATGTGAGTTGGGTTTTTTTTTTTAATATCTTTATTAAGGCAGAGATAAGGACCAGTACAAAGACAGAAATATACATCCCCCCAAAAATACAGCAAGTAAAATGTCATGGAATTAGAAGAGCATCATCAAAGCATAGAGCATCTCAAGTCTACCTGTTCCACTCTACTCAGTATTTTATAGACCTCTATCATACCCTCTTCAGCCGTCTTTTCTCCAAGCTGAAGAACCCTAGCCGCTTTAGCCTTTCCTCATAGGGAAGTCGTCCCATCCCCTTTATCGTTTTGTCGCCCTTCTCTGTCCGTTATCTAATTTCAATATATCTTTTTTTTTGAGATGCAGTGCCCAGAATTGCAAACAGTATTCAAGAAACAGTTGCACCATGGAGTGATACAAAGGCATATCATCCTCATTTTTGTTTCCATTCCTTTTTAATAATACCTAATATTTTATTTGGTTTCTTAGCTGTCTCTATACACTGAGCAGAGGTTTTCAGTGTTTCATCCATTGATGACACCAAGATCCCTTTCCTGGTCGGTGACTCCTAATGTGGAACCTTGCATCATGTAACTATAGTTCGGGTTCTTCTTTCCCACATGCATCACTTTGCACTTGCTCACATTAAACATCATCTGCCATTTGGATGCTCAGTCTCCCAGTTTTGCATGGGAACCTTGCGATCTGTGATAGCTTCAGTGCAACTGGGGGAGTTCCTGATGGCGCTGGATCTCAAGGAGTCATACTTTCATATCCCCGTTTGCCCTCCTTACCAACTGTTTCTGAGGTTTGCGATGCTGGGCCACCACTTTCAATTCAAGGCGATTCCCTTTGGCTTCACCACAGCTCCATGGACATTTTCCAAGATTATGATGGTGGATGGTGGTCACGGCCTTCCTGTGATGTCAGGGGATATGAGTTCATCTGTATCTTGATGATTGGCTCATTTAGGCTTCATCCTTTGCTGACAGTGAGTCTGTAATGGCTACAGTGATCCTTTGATCCTGGGGAACTGAGTTCGATTTCCACTGCAGCTCCTTGTGACTCTGCCTCCATTGCCCCTGGTACAAAATAAGTACCTGAATATATGTAAACCACTTTGAATGTAGTTGCAAAAACCTCAGAAAGGCGGTATATCAAGTCTCATTTCCCTTCCCCTTCTTCAGTTGTTGGGCTGGGTGAGCAATTTTGAGAACAGCAGACTGGTTCCCTCTCAGTTGTTGGAGTATCTCGGGGATGCTCTTCGACATGAGACAGGAGATGATCTTCGCCCAGTGCATACAGGAGAAACTGATCCAGGTGCAGGTTGTTCTACATCAGAACAGGCCTCAGACTTGGGACTTAGCCCAGGTGTTGAGGTGTATGTTGGTGGCGATTGAATTGGTGCCGTGGGTGAGGGCTTGTTTTCGCCCACTTCAGCAATTGCTGCTCAGCCTTTGGTCTCCGGTCTTGGAAGATTACACTGTTCGGCAACGCTGGCTGCCCTCTGAAGCATTCGGTGGTGGTTGTCTGAGAGGAACCTGGCCAAGGGTGTCCATTTTCCAGTCCTGCATTGGAAGATAGTAATGGCAAATGCCTGGCTGGATGAGGAGCGCACTACCTTGGTCATCTGGCTCAGGGCACATGGTCTCAGTTGAAGTCATCTTGGCCCATCAGTCTGCTAAAACTCAGTGATTTGCTATGCCCTGGAGGCGTTCACTCCCTTCCTGAGGTCATCCCTGGTCCAAATGTTTTCTGACAATGCCACAGCGGTGGTCTGTCAGTAAGCAGGGAAGCACTTGTAACAGGTAGATGGTGGTTGAGGCCACGCTATTAATGTTCTGGACAGAACAACACCTGCTTTGCCTGTTGGCAGTGCACATTGTGGGTTCTTTGTGCAAGTGGACTTTCTCAGGAGGAACTCCTTGGATCTGGGGGAATGAGATTTATCTGAGGAAGCCTTCTAGCTCATTGTGAGTCACTGGGGTCTCCCGTCTCTCGACCTGATGGTCTCCAGGAGCAATTCCAAAATAGCCAACTTGTTCAGCTGTAGGAGGGAGTCTGGTTCACAGGGACTCTATGCTCTTCTCTTCAGCTGTAGGAGGGAGTCTGGTTCACAGGGACTCTATGCTCTTTTCTTCAGCTGCAGGAGGGAGTCTGGTTCACAGGGACTCTATGCTATTTTCTTGCTGTGGCAGATCAACATCCTGCTTTGCCTTCCCTCCTTGGCCAATGGTGGGCCATGTTGTCTGGAGAATCGCATCTCATCCATCTCTTCCAACCTGGGTCATCGTGGTGACTCTGGACTAGCCAATGCACCCATGATACACAGTTCTAATTTGGCTTCTTGACAGGCAACCTCTTCACCTTCCTTATGATCAAAGATTACTGCTTCATGGCCAGTTTTAATGGAAGATCCGTTCCCCCTTTGGTCTTTATGGCTATTTGAAAGAGCACATTTGAGGCACAAGGTTTATGCGGACCCTATGATTACGATGCTTCTGTAGGGTAGGAAGTGCTGTGCTAGGGTTTGGAGGATGTTTAAGAGTTGGTGCGCAGACAGAGTGTTTTCTCCGTTTTCTGCCTTGCTGGGTCACATCTTAGCTTTTCTTTCTATAGGTTTGGAGAAGGGTTTGACATTGGGATCGCTGAAGGTGCAGGTGGTGGCTTTGGTTTGTTTCCGGGGCAGATTATAACATTCTTCTTTGGCAGTGCACCCAGACATTGTATGCTGTTTGAAAGGAGTAGGCCATCTTCGGCCTCCCTTTCATCCAGTTTTCCCAGACTGTAACCTCAGCCTAGTTCTTCAGGAGTTTCAGAAGGCACCCTTTGAACCTCCTGAAGCAAGCTTCCCTAGAGGACCTCACATTGAAGATGTTTTTTTCTGGTGGCCATTACCTCTGCGTTTCAGAGTTGCAGGCCCTGTCGTGCTGGGATCCCTTTCTCTGGTGGGTTTTTGAGGTGGAGGTTTCGTTATAGGCAGTTTCATCCTTTGTGCGTAAGGTAGACTTGGTATTTCGCATTAACCAGTTAGTGGATTTCCCCTCATTTTTGTGGGGAGCAGGTTTCATCCCTTAGTTTCCTGGTTATGCGGCGGTCTCTTCTTTTGTTATCTTGAGGTCACTAATGAGTTTCAGAGAATTGATCACTTCTTTGTGCTGTTCAGTAAGCAGAAAGATGGTGCAGTCTGTGAGACGAGTTGCTACGACTTCAGCAGAGGCAGCATCTCCGTCTCCAATGAGATTTGCAGGGTGGCAAACCAATGGTTCCCCCCCCCCCCCCCATTCCTTTGTCAGGCATTACAGGATGGATGTTGTGGCTGGGTCTGAGAATATGTTTGGGGCTTCAGTCTTGCAGGTGGCAACGCCAGGGGCCCACCCTTGGTAGGGACTGCTTTGGAACATCCTACAAGTTCTGGAATAGCTTAAGGATGATGTGGAAGGAGAAATTAGGTCTTAACTGATACTTTTCTTTCCATTAGTCTTTTTCACTATTACAGAAGCCCTTCTGGTGATTTTTTTTTTTTTTTTTTAATTTCTGCAGGTGTTCAGGTAGATGCATCATTATTCCATGCTGCCTCCGTGCTCCTTGCTCTGTGATGAGCAATAGCATCACTTTCTGCAGATTTGTTCAGGTTGTTGATTGTTGGAAAAAAAGAGAGAGAATTTTTGGTCTTGGCTAACTGGTTTCTTGAGTCTTGTCTACCAGTCCTACTAATTGTTTAGATATATACTGCAGGGCTCAGCTAGCAGTCTGTGGTTAATATGCTTCATCTCACTTCTGTGCTCTCTATCTTCATCTACTGGTCGTTGGACACGACCAAGCCACAAGTTCTGGAATAGTGTAAAGGACTAAGGAAAGAAAATGATCAGGTAAGACCTAATTTCTCCTTATCCCCGATAGCAATTCTTTTCAGTAATGTTTCACTACTAGTCATTCTTTTTCTTAAGATCTATTTGATATAAGTAAAATGGATAGTTTTTATGTGACGGGTATTTATTCCTGACCTAAACTGCACAAAAGCCAAATGATTCATGGGTACTAAACTCAAGGCACATTACCCCCCTCTGGACCGGTTAAGAAGCATGCTTAGTTCTGGATGCAGTTAAAATGATGTACAGTAAAACTGGATAAAGTCCTTATAGTTTGCATCAAGTTTTGAATCTGTGGTAACATTACTACTACTACTATTAAACATTTCTATAGCGCTACTAGACATACGCAGCGCTGTACAAATTAACATGAAAAGACAGTCCCTGCTCAACAGAGCTTACAATCTAAATTGGACAGACGAACAGACAGCTAGGGGTGGGGAAATTGCAGTGGTAGGGGTGATAAGTGAGGGTGTTGAGTAAGAGAGTCATGGTTAGGAGTCGAAAGCAGTAGCAAAGAGGTGGGCTTTAAGCCTAGACTTGATGACAGCCAGAGACTGAGCCTGACGTACCGGCTCAGGGAGTCTATTCCAGGCATAGGGAGCAGCGAGATAGAAGGAACGGAGCCAGGAGTTAGCAGTGGGGGAGAAGGGGGATGACAGGAGACATTTACCCAGCGAACGGAGTTCACGGGGAGGAGTGTAGGGAGAGATGAGAGCAGAAAGGTACTGAGGAGCTGCGGAGTGGATGCACTTGTAGGTCAAAAGGAGAAGTTTGAACCGTATGTGGAAGTGGATAGGGAGCCAGTGAAGCGACTTGAGGAGAGGGCTAACGTGAGTATAGCGACTCTGGCAGAATATAAGACGCGCAGCAGAGTTTTGGACAGATTGAAGAGGAGATCGATGGCTGAGCGGGAGACTAGCGAGAAGCAAATTGCAGTAGTCTAGGCGAGAGGTAATAAGGGTGTGGGTAAGGGTTTTGGTAGCGTCCTCGGAGAGGAAAGGGCGAATTTTGTTATATTTTGTTAATAATATTAATGTTAATATTAACATATTAGATTAACATATTAATATTAAAATATTAATGTTTTTTGTTAATAATATTAATATTGTTAACATTAGTCATAGTAATATATTTTCTGGCTTCTGGTAATTTCTCTTGGCTGGTTTTCTTTTCTAGATTGATATGTCAAATTTGTCACCAGAGGAACGTTGGAGGTGAGTAGCTTTGTGAATTCTACATGAACACTATCCCCTTCCTCCCACCTTTGGTAATAGTCTATTAAGTTTATCTAAATAGTTAAGCCAAAAGAAAGGGAAGGAGCTCAAGCTTCAAGTAATCTTTCAGCTTGGATGCAGTAGAGCAAATTGTAAAATTTACTTTGTGGTGTATGATTCAGGTTCCGCTGTTCCAAGCAGTATCTATCACAACTATGGAATGGACTCCCAAAAGCTTTGAAAACAATCCATGACCACCTAAACTTCAGGAAATCACTAAAAACCAACCTCTTCAAAAAGGCCTACCCCACCGATCCAACGTAAATCCCCACACAGCAACACAGCATAACCAGTGATCGTACTGGACAATATACAATCTTTATTCCTTTCGACCCTCATGGTGCCTGATTCACACCTACCTCATTCAACCACTATATAACCTTGCATTTGTTATCAGCCGACTTGGCGAACGCCTTTACGGTACTATGTAAGCCACATTGAACCTGCAAATAGGTGGGAAAATGTGGGTTACAAATGTAATAAAAATAAAATTTATCCTTGTTCAATAAATATAGCTGTGGTGAAGGGCATAGCTTGGATCGGGCACAAACTCAGACACACAGGGTTTGCAAGGAAAAGGGAAAATATTTTATTTGATACACCCAAGTGCCCCTGTTGACAGGATTTCATCCAGCACAAGCCCAGTCTCTAATTAGGGCTAGCTCCCAGCCCAGCCCAACACGTTGTCTATTCACATCAAAACAAGTACTTTCTGAACATAACTCAAGGTGTCTCCTATCTTGCCAGTCTTCCCACACAACTCTGATACCAATGAAGCCTAAGCCACACCATTTCCCTGGTTGTCTCCTCAAGTACTACAGCTCAGCTTGCAATGGGAGTTCACTCCTCTCTAGATCTCTCTCCTGGAAATTTCTGTGTCTGGGCCTGAGCCCAACTCCTCTGACTCAGCCTTGGCAGACTAGCACCACCTGCTGCAAGATGGCTGAACTGTATTATCAGTGAGGGAGTGCTCTTCACTGTACTATCCACTCCCTCACAATGGTATAGATTAATATTTATTGGCTACCCACTTGTGTGTCTGTGTGTAAAATTTAATTCACTGGGATATATGTAGATATCTGTAGATAATATAAATATCATTTTCATAGGTTCAGCTTAAACCTCATTCTCAACTCTTTTAAAACTCTTCTGCTCGCAGGACTGGCTTTCGTTGCCTGGGCTGGCTGGGGATGCAGTAGAGGTGGCGCTTACAGCATCCCAGTCATTGCTAAGTGGCAACGCCTACTGACTGGAACTAAGGCGCATGTGTACCAGGGGTCCAGAGAGAATCAGTCTGTGGCTTCTGGCCAAGGGCTGTCAACGCAATGATTAGTCTGAGAGGGGGTGGTAAAAATGAGGGGAAATACTTACTTCATATAGGTATAAATGAAAGCTCATGGTACCACTACCCAAGAGGCTAGTTCCAAGTGGGTTGGTTGTTTTACCAATCCTGTGCCAAAATCCTGGAGAACCTCTTTCAGCGTAAACCAGCAAATATCTAGAAGTTCTGCTCTGTGCAATGACATTTTATATGAATTGTTGATATGTTAATGGATAGGACGTAATGCCTCAAACTGATGCCACTGTCTTCTCATGGGTTGGTCCTGCCAGCAGGATGCAGGTAGGTGCCTTGGTATTTTATTTTATTTTCTAGCAGCTTGCTTCAAAATAACTACCACAGTGCCTTAGCTGGGAGTAGCCCCCAGTGTGTCATTTACACAAGGAAATTTCAAATGTATTGCATATCCCAGTTGTAAAAAAAACCCAACAACAACCCTATTTGAACAAGTGGCTAACATCATTCCAGCTGAAAGTTAGAATGCCTCTTGTCTCTCTAGCAACAAATGCAAGTTAGAATAGATATCAAAATGATGATTTTATGTGATTTAATTGAAGTGGCATGTGAAATCTAGAAAAGAGAATTTATTGTCTAGTTGCCATCCATAGTGCAGAATGTTATATGCAGGGTTTAAAAATCCTTGGAGCCCAGGGTTCCTTAAATTTGGCCCTTGGCACCTACAAATCAGAAAAAGCATGAAACAAGACAAAAAGCCAAGCAAAATAAAGTGAGAAAAAAAAATAAGGAAAAATAGTTGTTCCTTAGTTTCTATACATTTCTGAGTAGCCCCTAATTTAATTTTCACCTTTTGATTATGTGGATCTAACAGCTTTATTGGAAGTGAAAACAAAAGTTGTGAAGTTTAGCACTAGTGTTGCTCAAGTTTGTGCCAGGAAGTTTTCTGCTTCTGTGATGACTAAGATTGGTGCAGGAATGACTCTTGGCTTTACTTTCAGAGTGGAACATGCCCGGATGCATGCCAAGCACCGGGGCCACGAAGCCATGCACGCTGAGATGGTCCTCATCCTCATTGCCACACTGGTGGTGGCACAGCTTATCTTGGTACAGTGGAAACAACGGCACCCTCGTTCGTATAATGTAAGATCCAGTATGGATATCCATGGGGTCATAGTCTCTTTGTTTCCATCAGCTGCCTCTTGTTTGGTCAATTTGTTTTCCATTTATTTATAATATATAAGAAATTTACAAGCATCCACTTGTTACATGAAAAAGCAGGGTTATAAAGAAAGGGAAATGTGACTTGATATACCGCCTTTGTGAGGTTTTTGCAACTACATTCAAAGCGGTTTACATATATTCAGGTACTTATTTTGTACCAGGGGCAATGGAGGGTTAAGTGACCTTTTACACTCAATAAGACAAAAACACAAGTAACATTATATCATATTATACTTCCCTTCCTCAGACCACAAAAATGGGGACAGTGGCTACATAGCTGAGGAGATCCTACATAAAGGAAAAATGTAAAGCTATCAACTTTATCAAAAATAGAGGAAAAGGCTGTAACATGCTATTATCCACAAGCACTCAGTTACTACTCCGTAATGTCAAGATGATATGACATTATTAGATACCCTTTCTAAACTTAGAAAAGATTATTGTTCAGGCACACACACACAAAAGAAAAAAAAAAAAAATATATATATATATATATCTACTATAATAAAAGGCACCGTCAACGTTCTGAAGCTGACTCCGTGGCTTCAAGTGAAGGGTTCGTAAGGATCATTAGGTTTGTCGCTCTGTCACCATCTCGCTCGGCGCCGCCCTCGACGTCATCGCGTTTTGATGTCCTCGACGTCATCACGTTTTGACGTCTAAGGCAGCAGACCTATCAGAGGCACGAGGGCGGGGCCGACAGATAGTCAAAGAGCGACGAACCTGACGAAAATTACGAATCCTTCACTTGAAGCCACGGAGTCAGCTTCACAACGTTGCAGGTGGGTGGCTGGAGGGGGAGGGGAGAGGAGGGAAAGAAAGGGGGCAACTACCCTGGAACTGGGAGGGAGAGAGTGGGGGCAACGATCCTGGAACTGGGTGGGAGGGTGGGCGGCCCCTGCAACTTGGAGGGTGGGCGGCTGGACCCAGGAACTTGGAGGGGGGCCAGGCACACCCAGAAACTGAGATGGATGGAGGGAGGGGGGGGGGAAAAGACCCTGAAACTGAGTGGGTGGCAGGGAGGGAGAGCGGACCCTGAAACTGGGAGGGAGGGGGTGCAGGCGGACCCTGAAACTGGGAGGGAGGGGGCCCCTGGCACACATTCACATTCTCACACGCACACAGTCTCACTCTCTCTGTCTCACACATTCACTCTCCCTCTGTCACACACATTCACTTTTTCTGTATCACACACTCACACACACACACTCTGAGGAAAACCTTGCTAGCGCCCGTTTCATTTGTGTCAGAAACGGGCCTTTTTTCCTGGTATATATATAAACCTATAGTGTGTTTACAAGGCTATGCGAGCAAAATTGTTGCCCCAATCTTCTTAACTTATTCTCGCATATCTAAGAAAAGCTTTCATTTATCTTGGGTAGTTTTTGTAACAGCTGGGAACAAAGTTTTTGACCATAAAATTTTTGCTGTGCATTTTTAAAATATATTCTCATGATTAAATTGAGATCTTGCTCGAACACAAAGGAAACCAATAGTGTAGCTCTGTTAGTAACTTCAGACAACGAATCCTCCAGTATCGAGGAAAGGTATTCTAAATCCTTATGTTCTTGTCCATTGCCTTGTTCACCTTTTCCAGAGCCCCCTCCTCCCCCCCCCCCCCCCCCCCCCAATAAGCTTTTTGTAGATAGATAATATAGCTTATTAACTGGAGGAATAAGCTCAGAGGAATATTTTACATTTTCAACAAGATATTCCTTGAAGGTAGATCCAAGATGGCGTCGTAGTGTTTTACTGCACCAGACGCGCTCAGACACTCTCCTCAAGCACTGCTATGAACGGCTCCGGACCTTCGTGAATAATGGGGAAAAGGAGAGGGAAGGTGCGGGAGAACCCCTCGACCCCCACCGGGACCCACCTTCATCAACAGACAACTTTGGAGCAGTTTGGGCTGACATCCGGTCCCAGGCAAGCCTCTTCTCCTGCAGTCGGAGCCAGCGTGTCAGCGCTGGCCAGCAGTGTCGATGGGGTCTCTTTGAGCCCCGTCTTACGTGCGGCTCCCCCACAACCAGGAAGGAACATCATGAGTCAAGTCCTGTAGCTCAATCTCCCAATGTAGAGGAGATAAACGCACAGGGAGGGAACTTGCCCAAGCGGGGAGAATCGATTATGAGCAGCCAGCTGGATGAACAACTTGCAGCACAGACAATGCCATCGCAGATAGTGAGTACTTTAAATCAGTCTTTAAAGGCTCCCCTTCCTGCTTCTTCTTTGGGGCTTTTGGCAAAATCAGCCGTAGTGACAATGGAGTCACTCTGGGACCTGACATTTAACTTGGATAAGAAATTGCCTTGAGATGTACAAGATAAACCTTGTATTGCTTGAATACCACCTACACTTCCGGAGAACATTAAAAACTTATTTGTTTAAAAGGCATACCCTACCAACCCAACATAAATGCCTGACCACTGCAACACAACAAAACCAAAATACGGTATGGACACAACATAATTCTTCCGTGTACGACACCCCAATGTAGCTATATCACCTGAACTTTATCTCATGTGGCAATACCACATGAACTTTCTTATTTCAACATCACTCTGTGTTTGTTTACACTGGAGACAAATCGCATCTCCAGCTCTATATAAGCCACATTGAGCCTGCAAATAGGTGGGAAAATGTTCGATACAAATGTAACAAATAAATGTCATCTTTACAACTATTGATCAAAAATACTAGTGAAATTAAGGTATTGTCTGAAGCAGTCCTTATCCAGGCATAGCAACTGCTCAGCAATCCTCAGAAGTGAAACTTCTAGATGAAAAAATTCAAAAACTGGAATCTTTTGGTCAAGTCTCAATTAGGGACAGAAATTTTACATTTCGTAGATTGATTCTCTAAGAATTCCAGTCTAGGAGATTAAATCTGAGGCTGACCAATTTTCCCAGATAACCTTTGATTACACCGATAGAAATGATGGGAACTCATTACCTCCAATAACTTGGGCACAGTATTTGCAGAGTAACGTTAAACATTCATCTGGAATTTCTCAACCCCAAGTAGGAGATAATATGAACCTCTCATCTTTCTTGCAATCCTCACTAGAGGTTATTAACCAGAGAACAACTGTGGTGGTTTCCTTTGCTTTGGAGATGGATCGAGATGCTGTGTTGAAACTTTCTTTTCGTCATTTAGACTCTCTTCCTGTGATCTAAAATAAGAATTTATCCTGATTTGGCTAGAGAAACACAGAAAAGGCGTAAAGCCTTTTTGGCTCTACACCCAAGGACTTTGGCATTAGGTGCAAATTATGTACTTAAATTTCCTTGCATATGTCGAGTATTATTTCAGTCTTAACAATTTCAATTCTTTGATCCCAAGCAGAAGAATTTTTGCTGTCTAAAGAAGAGGTAAATGTTATAGTCTAGTCACAGATAGTACACTGTATGATTGCTTGGAGTAAACTAACTAGGTAGCAATAATTATAAATTGATTTCCTAGATTAATGGGTTTATTTAAGCTCTTGGACCTAATTTACCTAATTATAGTGGTCGAAAGTGGGGGAAAAGATTTCTATTATTGATAACATTGAATATTTCTTTATGTTAAGATTTTCCAATTTCTTGTATTATCTCTCTCCAAGAGTTTTATAATATATAATTTGAATCAACAAGGGAATGTCCTTCATCTGCTCTGGTTTCAGATGGTGACGCTTTTCCAGATGTGGATCGTCCCTTTGTATTTCACAGTAAAATTGCATTGGTGGAGGTTCCTTGGTATTTGGGTGGTCTTCTCCACTGTCACGGCGTTTATCACCTTCCGAGCAACCCGCAAGCCTCTTGAGCAGACCACCCCCAGGTGAGACTGACTGGTGCTTTTGTGATTTTGACTATTTAATTTCGTTGAAGTTCCACATGCTCTCATCCCTTTGACCCCTGTAGTCATTTTAGGATTCCTACAGTTTTTATACAGAAATGAGATAGAATTAATATCTTTGAAGGGTGACAGCTGACACCAACTTTTTTTTTTTTTTTTAATTTTTTTTTTTGTATGTTAAATATTTAGTTTGCCTCGTGGCTTTTTCAGTTGTAGCTAAAGTTAAGTTGCATTCATGTACAGTAGGTATATCTCTATATATAAAAGGCACCTCCAACGTTCTAATTGAAGCCTCCAGCCGGAAACATGAGGTGGCATAGATATCCGGTTTAGCAAGTACACAAAGGAAAAGAGAGTCGTAAAACAAGCAGAGAGAAATAGCTGAGGGAGCTCATTGTTTTCTCAGGTACCTGGAGTGGTTGCCCTGGGTGATTAACAAGGTCAGCTGGGGTGCACAGCTCCTTGCAACTAAAAGAATTAACTCCTCCCAGAGTCTTAGGAGCTTGCCTTTACTCACCCACGCTGCCGTCATTGCCATACACTCTAAACCAAACAAACCTAGCAGCTGCTGCTCCATATTGTTGTTTTTAAATTGTTGCTCCATCAGAAACAAGTCTACAGCTGTTTCAACTGCGAGGGAAGGTGGCCCTGCAACTGGGACGGTGGGGACTCTGAAACTCTGAGGGACGGAGGGTGGGGGAGACCCTGAAACTCGGACGCACCCTGGGACTGGGAGGGGGGAAGGGGATGACCCTGGAACTGGGAGGGAGGGGGACCCTGCAACTGGCAGGGAGGAGGGAGTGATGGGCCCCTGACACTCTGATTCTCATTCCCTCTCTCTCACACAGTCAATCTCATACACACTCCGAGGAAAACCTTGCTAGCGCCCGTTTCATTTGTCAGAAAC
This sequence comes from Microcaecilia unicolor, assembly GCF_901765095.1. Taxonomy (NCBI): domain Eukaryota; kingdom Metazoa; phylum Chordata; class Amphibia; order Gymnophiona; family Siphonopidae; genus Microcaecilia; species Microcaecilia unicolor. The sequence continues at coordinate 13,808,769 of NC_044034.1, forward strand.
GGGCCTTTTTTTACTAGTAATTTAATAAAATTGCTAAAGCAAACACTTGAACTAGGCGAGCTTCCATATAAAATATTTCTTAATTAATTTGCTAATAAGGCAAAGAATTAGCCCAACATAAAGAAGGGGGGGGGGAGGAGAGAATCGCTGAAGCTGCCAACACAAAATATAGAGGGAAAAAATATTCCCGAAGAAGAGGTGCCTTCACAAATGACGTTTTAAGCTGACCTCGGTTTAAGTCTGCAAATTTTCTGAGCTTAGGTCTTGACACTAGCATCAAACACAGCAGCCCACTGTGTCTTAATTTTTAAACCCTGCATAGAACATTCTGCATTGTGGAAGGTAACTATACAATAAAACTGGAACTAAATTTAGTTCTCTGGGTTTTATATACCACCTCAATTAGTAAATCAACTGCTTTCCTACTCAGTTACGCTAGCAGCATAAGAGGTCTGTGGTGAGAGTTTGTATCCGGGGTTGGATTCGCTGCCAGTGTCACACTGATGACCCTTTTGAAGTATCGATGGTGGCTTAAATGTGATTTTGAAAGATCTAACAAAATCCTATGGAAACTCAAACTGGCTTATGCCAAGTTCAAGAGAAGATAGATATTTTATTTATTTGTTACATTTGTATCCCACATTTTCCCACCTATTTGTAGGCTTAATGTGGCTTACATAGTACCGGAGAGGCCTTTGCAGACCCCGATGTGAACAAATACAATGTGATGTTGTGGTAAGATAAAAGTTCATGTGGCACAACCACATTAGGGCATCGTCTAACAGAAGAGTTGTGTTATGTCCATTACGTTCTTTAATTTTGTTGTGTTGCAGAGATCAGGCATTTATGTTGGATCGATAGGGTATGCCGTTTTAAACAGGTTGGTTTTTAGTGTTTTCTGGAAGTTTAGGTGGTCGTACATAGATTTCCAGATTTTTGGTAATGCGTTCCACAGTTGTGTGCTTATGTAGGAAAAACTGGATGCATAGGTTGATTTGTATTTGAGTCCTTTGCAACTTGGGTAGTGCAGATTTAGGTACATTCGTGTTGATTCAGATGTGTTTCTAGTTGGTAGGTCGATCAAGTCTGTCATGATTCCCAGGGCTTCACCGTAGATGATTTTGTTAATTTCACAGGGACTTATCTCCTGCCTTCATCGAACCATAGTGTCTTGTGTAAGAAAAGTGAAGGCATCGGCCATAATTGAAATGTATGTCATCATTTTTGAACGTTTGTGCTTCCAACCCTGTTTGGAACCTTCCTCAGCTCACGTCTAAGGCTAAGATGCCTGAGTCTTCCCTTAGTCATTAGAGGGTCGTCCCCCCCCCCCCCCCCCCCCCGTCGTTAGTATAATGACAATCCTCCAAGTAGGAGCGGAAAATAAACAGGGCTAGAGAATTCAAACTATACAGAGCACTATTCAAACTATAAGAGAGAAAAAGTAAACCAATTCTGGAGGAGTAATGACTGCTCAGTATCAAGAATTGTACTTTTCTGCCACATTCAGACTTGGTAAGGTTTTCCTGCTATACGTTTACAGTTTATTTTCATTTAATATACTGCTATAAGGCTATACTGACAAAAATAATAAAATGAGTAAAAAAGTAAAAAATTAAAACATAAAGGAAAAGCAAAAGAAAAGAAATTACGATTTCAATTACAATCTAGTTAGATAAAAGCAATACATATGTTTAGTGTTCTGCCAGTCTGCGCTTTACTAAGGCTAAGCAAGCCTGGTCTGTGAGAAAACCAAGACAGAAGCTAGCTAATTGCCCTACTAGATAAAAAAAAAAAAAAGGAATTATACAAAGCTGACTGATCTGAAAAACCAAACAGCTCTATACAATACTTCGGAGCATTGTGTATTTCTGGGAGAAAATCTCATTGTAAGCAAAGCCAGAAAATCCCAAAGGGGCTGAGGGTAGGCAGCATTTAAATCTCAGCTGCTACATTCCTGTCCTATAACACACATAAGTAATGCCATACTGGGAAAAGACCAAGGGTCCATCGAGCCCAGCATCCTGTCAACGACAGCGGCCAATCCAGGCCAGAGCTTCCCAAACGTACAAACATTCTATACATGTTATTCCTGGAATTGTGGATTTTTCCAAGTCCGTTTAGTAGCGGTTTATGGACTTGTCCTTTAGGAAACCGTCCAACCCCCCTTTAAACTCTGCCAAGCTAACCGCCTTCACCACTTTCTTCGGCAACGAATTCCAGAGTTTAATTACACGTTGGGTGAAGAAAAAGTTTCTCCGATTTTGTTCTAAATTTACTACACTGTAGTTTCATCGCATGCCCCCTAGTCCTAGTATTTTTGGAAAGCGTGAACAGACGCTTCACATCCACCTGTTCCACTCCACTCATTATTTTATATACCTCTATCATTAACTTTTCTGGGGACTGATTTCTGTCTCGATGACACTGAATGTGTGTAGTGGAGGAGTAGCCCTAGTGGGTAGAGCATCGGGGAAGCCCAGTTCAAATCTCGCTGCCTCTCCTTGTGTCCTTGGGCAAATCACTTTACCCTCTTACCTCGGGTACAAACTTAGGGTCTCTTTAAAACTACTACTACTACTTATTTCTAAAGTGCTACTAGACGTACGCAGCGCTGTACACTTGAACATGAAGAGACCAGTCCCTGCTCGACAGAGCTTACAATCTAATTAGGACAGACAGAACAAACGAGATAAGGGAATATTAAAGTGAGGATGATAAAATAAGGGTTCTAGCGAGTCCCGGCATGGCAAATGAAGCCCTATCCAATAACACTGAAAATAAATTTAGTTCTCTGGGCTTCCTTTCATTTGCCACACGTGAATCGCTAATGAGGCTTTGTGACAGAAGCCCTTAGATTGTAAACCCACTGGGGACAGGGAAATACCTAGTGTACCTGAATGTAACTCACCTTGAGCTAGTGCCGGAAAAGGTGCGAGCTAAATCCAATTAAGTTCCTTACAGCAGTCTCCAGTCTTGTTCTGTTTGATGGTTTATTTATTTACCTCTTTACTTCTCTTTCAGATTGGTTTATAAATGGTTTCTGCTGTTGTACAAAATGAGCTATGCCATTGGGATTGTAGGATATATGGCTATCATGTTCACTCTTTTTGGGCTGAACTTACTGTTCAGGTGCGTATCTCTTCCTTGGTCACTCCTTTTAAATCCATGTTGTCCTCTGCCTCCGTAGTTTTTAATTATATTGTTTTTAACAACTATTTTACTTTTGTTCCTGGCAGTTTTCCTGCTGTTCCTTCTGCGCTTCCAGCTCAATCGGATCTGGATTCCATTGAGCAGCAGCCCCATGAACTTTTTCAGCATTACGTGAGCACCTGCTTGTTGCAGGGCTCGACAAATCCCAGATGCCAGGTAGCCACGGTGACTAGAAATTACGTTCTGATGCCTGGGATTTTCTTGCCCTGTATTGTATTTGATTTCCACTATTGAGCAACAGCTTCTTCACTGAGGTTAATTTTATTTTATTTTTTTTTTAAATAACTTGGGTGGTTTCAACAATTCAAAAAGCATAGCAATCGGAGCACAAGAGCACTGCAAAAAAACTCAATATAAATAAATAATCATGCAGTAATACATCACTTTGTAACTAACAACATTATCAGATTCAGTATATAAAACCCACCCTACAATCTACTATGAGAACAAACAACTTATAGCCTCATAATACAACCCCACTGCAAGTTTTAAAAATAATAATAACTATTTGACAAAAAGCTGTCAAACCCAATACCCTTTCTATTCCCCCAGAAGACCAACAACAACAACAAGAGGGATTACCAGAGATGTATTATATATATTTCCCACCCATTAGCAGATGTCGGTCAAAACATGCATCTCCAAGTTTGACCCATGCAGTGCAGAAACTCCTGTGCTCCCCTCAAGTCTCATGATGAGATCTGATGTGGAGCCACGCATGCATTGAAGAGAGAGCTTCTGTTGGCAACAGTGAGAGAGGCAAGATGAGTGGTCCTGGCCTAATAGGAATGAGAGGATGGTTGCCTGGCTATCCAGTGGCTGTGATGAGTCTGTAGGTGGGAGAAGAGACTAGCTGGCTTGGGTCCTGGATTGTGAGGGTTAGCCAAATAGGGAAATAAGGATTTGGTGGGATTGAGGACAGAGACTGGTAGAGAAGAAAGAGAAAGACTGGGTGATAATGGGGTAGGGGAGTGGGCAAAGAGACAGGGAAGCGGTAGAGCTAAAGGTCATGAGTTGAGGTTGCAGGGTGGGAGGCTTAGGAAAATGTCAGGAAATTCTTTTTCACAGAAAGAATGGTGGATGCCTGCAATGCTGTCCCGCGAGAGATTGTGAAGACAAAAAACGGTGACGGGATAAACAGGGATACTATATAGGAAAAGGATGGAATCCAATTAAAGCAAAACTTAAATGACCTCAAAACTGGAGTGAGTTTTGACTGCAGCTTCAGAGGTTGGGAAGTAAGACCAATGCTGTGTAGACGGCTACAGTCCGGGTTCCGTAAATGGCAAAAACGGATCGGGATCAAGGCTGGAGTGGGCTTCGACAGTAACTCTGGTAGTTGGGAGACGTAACTCTGGTAGTTGGGAGACGAGGAGAGATGAAGATAAAGTATACCAGTATTTAATCATGACGTGGAGCCTGTGCAGAGTGCTAGATTCAACTCTGGCGACTTTGATGGGCAGATTGAATGGACCATGCAGGCCTTTATCTGCTGACATTTACTGTGTAGGAGGGGAGCTACTGGCTCTGTGATATAGAGACAAACCGAAATTGTTTAGTTGTTGTTTTTTTTGTTTTGTTGAACTGCTGCTGAAACGTTATCGGGCGATAACAAAACTAAAGTTCAGTTTTATGAATGTGAACTAATGAGGCCCATTGGGGATTGTCAGAGCTTGTAGTTGGCAACCCTTTGCTAAAGCCACAGGAGATTACCCTCCAGTTCCAGGAACAGCAAGCACCGACTGACAACTGGGAGAGGCATTTTAGCAAGGACTTCTCGACAAGCCTGGCACGTTTTACGTTCCCAGATCAGTGCAGATGTAGTTAAATATCCTCCGAGACAGGACCTTTTGTGCGAACGTGTTTAAAAAAAAAAAAAAAAAATCATGATTACCTGCTTTTTTTATTCTTACCCAACTGTGCACAAATAACAAGAGAAAGTAGCATTGAAATGTTTCCTGATTTTATATTTAGTTAAAGGACAAACATGATATAGATTCTTCCTAAAATAGGGTAAAGGAGTCCAGCCTGGTGCACAATCCAGGATAAAAAAAAAAAGCACATTGATGTTACTGAATGTGAGGACTATATACTCTGAAAAATTACAATCGATAGCAATACATTTGTCAAACTATATTCTAATATATAAACTTCATGTCACTGTAATATCTTTTCCCTACTAACACTATAAGTTGACCAGTGCTTGTGCTTGAAAACAATCACTGCAGGTTCCTTTCTCATAAAATATAGCTTCTGCATGCCACAAGTTTGATTAAAACACTGCATCTTCATCATACCCAACAAAGCCTGGAACTTCTTTAAAATCACGCAAATAGTATCTAAGCCAGAATACAGTGCAATCCGCTTAAGTGCAAGGGTCTGGGACCAAAGAAATACATGCAGTTAACCGGAGTGTGCACTTAACCGTTGTGACCCAAAGAAGCTTGACATCTGATAAACATATGTACAGTACTGTTTATTATACGTACAGTATACAGTCTCCGTTAATTGACGTTAGGATTACTTGAAGTAATCAGTCATAGTCCTCTGTACACTCTTGTGTCTGTGAGTTCCATAGAATATATCTGCCAGATGGTAAAAACTGTCATAGCACTGACATCCAGTGGCCTCCAGATAGGCCCACATGGTGTTGAGACTCTCCAGCGCTCTTGCAAAAGTGACAGGAGGTTGTTGAATTTCATCAGCATGTGCCTCGCTGCTCATTTCATCATCTGTTAAATCATTAGCCATTGCCTGCCTGTAGGCGCATATCTGGACATCAGTGCTGTCGTCAGCTGTTTGTATATCGTAATCAACAGCTACATAGTGATGAAACTCCTCTTCAGTAGCACCGGCTGGGATGTCAATAGCTGCATCTGTTTTGTCTCTCTCCACATCCTTAACAAAGCTTGCCCGCTTGTAGCAGTTCACAGTGGTTGCCTGTGTAACATGATTCCATGCTTCTTTCTGCATATGTAGGGAATCGAACAGTGATAGATTACGAGCCAGTTCAACAGCACTTTTATCCTTGCCAGTCTGGTCATCCATAACGCTCATCAGACGACGTAGCACAAGAACCCAATAATGTTGTTTGAAATTGGCTATTATGCCCTGATCCATAGGTTGGATCAGAGAGGTAGTGTTTGGTGGCAGGAAGATCACCTTAACGTTAGACAGCCTGACATCATCACTGTGTGCAGCACAATTATCACAAAGCAACAAAATCCGACGCTTTTGTGCCCGCATTCTAGTGTCTAACATCTTTAGCCATATATATATATATATATAATATGCCAGCTTTGAGGAGCAGAACTTTGGTTCTTTTGGTGAACCATTTGTGTTGGATCTTAATACAGACTTCACAGCCACAATCATTGTGGCCTTGTACTAATGTTTTGTGTGAATCTGGTAATAAGGAAAGCTTGCGTTGGAGGCAAAAACATATAGTAAAACATTTTTTTAGGTATATTAAAAGCAGGAAGCTGGCAAAAGAATCAGTTGGACCGCTAGATGACCGAGGAGTAAAAGGGGCGATCAGGGAAGACAAAGCCGTACCGGAGAGATTAAATGAATTCTTTGCTTCGGTCTTCACCGAGAAAGATTTGGGTGGGATACCGGTGCCGTAAATGGTATTCGAAGCTGACGAGTCGGAGAAACTTAATGAATTCTCTGTAAACCTGGAGGATGTAATGGGGCAGTTCTACAAACTGAAGAGTAGCAAATCTCCTGGACCGGATGGTATTCATCCCAGAGTACTGATAGAACTGAAAAATGAGCTTGCGGAGCTATTAGAAATATGTAATTTATCCTTAAAATCGAGTGTGGTGCCGGAAGATTGGAGGGTGGCCAATGTAACGCCGATTTTTATTTATTTATTTTATTGCATTTGTACCCCACAGTTTCACACCTATTTGCAGGCTCAATGTGGCTTACAAGCACCTGTTATGGCATCCAGAGGAGATCCGGGAAATTATAAACCGGTGAGTCTGACGTCGGTGCTGGGCAAAATGGTAGAGACTATTATTAAGAACAAAATACAGAGCATATTCAAAAGTATGGATTAATGAGACAAAGTCAACATGGATTTAGCGAAGGGAAATCTTGCCTCACCAATCTATTACATTTCTTTGAAGGGGTGAACAAACATGTGGCTAAAGGGGAGCCGGTTGATATTGTGTATCTGGATTTTCAGAAGGCGTTTGATAAAGTACCTCATGAAAGACTCCAGAGGAAATTGGAGAGTCATGGGATACGAAGTAGTGTTCTATTGTGGATTAAAAACTGGTTAAAAGATAGAAAACAGAGAGTAGGGTTAAATGGTCAGTATTCTCAATGGAGAAGGGTAGTTAATGGGGTTCCCCAGGGCTCTGTGCTGGGACCGCTGCTTTTTAACATATTTATAAATGACCTAGAGATGGAAGTAACTTGTGAGGTAATTAAATTTGCTGATGACACAAAGTTATTCAAAGTCGTTAAATCGCGTGAGGATTGTGAAAAATTACAAGTGGACCTTACGAGACTGGGAGACTGGGCATCTAAATGGCAGATGACGTTTAATGTGAGCAAGTGCAAAGTGATGCATGTGGGAAACAGGAACCTGAATTATAGCTATGTCATGCAAGGTTCCACGTTAGGAGTCACGGACCAAGAAATGGACCTAGGTGTTGTCGTTGATGATATGTTAAAACCTTCTGCTCAGTGTGCTGCTGCGGCTAAGAAAGCAAATATAATTTTAGGTATTATTAGGAAAGGAATGGAAAACAAAAATGAGGATGTTATAAATGCCTTTGTATCGCTCCATGGTGCGACCACACCTCGAATATTATGTTCAATTCTGGTCGCCGCTTCTCAAAAAAGATATAGTGGAATTAGAAACGGTATAGAGGAGGGCGACGAAAATGGTAAAGGGGATGGGAACACTTCCTATGAGGAAAGGCTAAAGCAGTTAGGGCTCTTCACCTTGGCGAAAAGGCGGCTGAGGGGAGATATAATAAGAGGTCTACAAAATAATGAGAGGAGTTGAATGGGTAGATGTGAAGCTTGCGATGACGCTACAATGTAGTAAATTTAAAACGAATCGGAGAAAATATTTCTTCACTCAACGTGTAATTAAACTCTGGAAATCGTTGCCAGAGAATGTGGTAAAGGCGGTTAACTTGGCGGAGTTTTAAAAAGGTTTGGACGGCTTCCTAAGGGAAAAGTCCATAGACCATTATTAAATGGACTGGGGAAAATCCACTATTTCTGGGATAAGCAGTATAAAATGTTTTGTACATTTTGGGGATCTTGCTGGGTATCTGTGACCTGAATTGGCCACTGTTGGAAACTGGATGCTGGGCTCGATGGATTTTTGGTCTTTCCCAGTATGGCAGTACTTATGTGGGCAATCTGTAGGCCTAATGTGGCCCACCATTGAATTTTACACAGAAAACGTCATCAACCAGAGTCTGACAATTCAATTTTAATCTTGCATATATTTTCAGAATAGCCACTCTAGCTAATATTCCTGTCATTTTTAGTTATATTTTTATTTACTTATCACAGAAGGTCTATGGAGCTCTGTGCATTTCCAGTTCCGACATTACATAGTGTTGCGGCCTGCCAGGGATAGTGCTGATGTTCATACAGCTCTCTGTATGTAAAGGTTGCCCACCCCTGTGACTACCCATTGAGGTCTTCTTTTTGCGTATGGGACAGAAGTCGATGCAGAGCTGTGGCTCAGATATGAGGAGGAAAATCAGCAAGGCCTTAGACAAAATCTTTCTCTCAAAAAGAGGTGGGGGAAGGAAGAAAATGTTTTACTGGACAGTATGGTGGTGCAGCTGTTTTGAAAGCAAGTCATAGACCAACTCAGTAGAATTGATGAAAGATACTGCACATATGCAGAGAGAGACTTTAGAAGCCCACATTGATAGTTCACCCCATTTTTTTTTCACATTTGTTTTAATAAAATCTTTAATGTGGGCACATTGATTTTACATATGCTGTTCCTTATTGTCCACCAAGACCATTCCAGAGGTTCAGTTTGTGCCCTTCTACCAGCAGATGGAGACAAAGAACAAAAGACTGCTCATTCCTCCCTATAAAGGACAGTGTATAGTCTATCCCCCTTCAGTATTTCTCCCTCTCCAGTAGATGGTAAACGGGGGCCCATCCAGCTGAACTCTGATAATCAGTGGTGCTCCTGGAGCCTGGAAAGTTGACCCCAAATGAGTATGGTGTTTTTAAAATGGAGAGACTGCTTTTTATTTTAGTGGTGTATCCATTTTAAAAACACCATTTTTTGTTTCTAATTGCCCCTGATGCAGCCCTTATGGAGAGTAAAACATAGTCTTAATCAGGCACTTATTTTAATCCTCTTTGTGCTGTAGTTATTTAATAAATTCATCAACAGACCAGTTTCATCTGGTCTATTTTCACCATGGCACTTGCATACCGTTTACCTTTGTGGTGTTTACGAGGCAGGAGTTTCTCTACGGGCATTTCATTCCTTTTTTCTTAAGATGACCTCACCCTTTTAATCAGCTGATTTCTGTGCCGTCTTTTTGGAAAGAGCAGCAGAGTTTGGACTTCTGCATCACTTAAATGTGTGTGGAGGCTTGATGGTATACTTGGAAGTTATGAATGAGATTTGCAAATCGGATGTTTCTCCTTTTTGATGGGCTGAAGAAACGAGGCAACATCGAAAGAGGTGGTAGCATAGGCTTACATTCTGAAAGGGCGCCTGGTCCCAGAGAGCCTTAAAGCTCACTTCTCTAAGAGGGTGATGAGTTCTAGACGAAGCACACAGTCCCACCCACAAAAATTTGTAGAGGTACTTGGAACTGCTTGCATGACCAGTTAGATGTCTGGGCTACAGAAGATGCCACCTTTGGTCAGAGTGCACTTGGGGCTTCAGTTAGGAGTCCTGCCCAGTTGAAGTGCTTTGATACATCTGGTTTGTTGGACATAAGGAAGGAGAAATTTGGTCTCTGCAGCTTATTTTCTTTCCTTGAGTCCTATCGGACCTGACTGGTTCAGAGACCACCTGCTTTATTGCAAGAAGAGCGATTGCTTGAATAAGGGCTGTTATGGCTCATCGCAATTTTGTTGATGCTTGTGGTTCAGTTTTCCATCAGATAATCTCCCTTCCCTGCTCATCTTAATAATCTGGGAGAACCTTGAGTTTTGATGTAATAATACTGAAGGGGGGGGGGGGGCAGGCTACACAGTGCCTTTTATGAGGAGGAACGCCAAATCTTTTTATTTTGTCTGTCCGCTGTTAGAGAGGCACAGCCCGCACATCCTGGACTGGTCTGCTGGATCCCGAGGAAAGAAAATTGGCAGGGAAGACCACATTTCTCCATTCGTTAATGTATATTAAATTGATTTTGCAATGCATTAAAATTAAGGTATGCTAATGAATGTGTATCTTGCCTTGCAGTGTCCTGATTACGCTTAGCTTTCTTGTGAACTCGCTCAGTGTAAACAAACTATGTCAATGTTCTTTAGCTTTTAGCTTTTAAAGAACTACAATTACAAATTTTATTGCTCGGTGATAACACCGAGCAATAAAATTTGTAATTGTAGTTCTTTATAAGCTAAAGAACATTGACATAGTTTGTTTACACTGAGCGAGTTCACAAGAAAGCTAAGCGTAATCAGGACACTGCAAGGCAAGTAGCAAAGCCCACTTAAAAGCAATTAGAGGCCCTCATTTTCTGCAGACCACTGTATTGTGAGACAAATGTGGAATTAAGAAATGATTTGTTCTTTATGATGAATGTCTTTGTCTTACCAACACAAACTGCAAGACTGCATTTTATGTATGAGGAAAGCTCAGCAGACATTTTGCCTTTGAAAGTACTTGGCATGAAAAGGCAGATTAGATGCAAATAATGTAATCTGAAATATCTTAAAAATTGTCTGCCACCAAGTGGTCCTTAGAAGAAGAGTGCAAATGCTAAATAGACGCTGAAGTCTTCTGTCTTCTTCACCTCTTCCTAGCAACAGCTCTAGGGAAGCCCAAGGGCAGTTATAATCAAAGCCAAAATAATTGGTCCCAAAAACCACACAAAGTAAAAGAAACAGAGGGTACTTTTACTAGCATAGGGAGAGGCGAGGCAGAAAGGGCGGAGCCTGGAATTGGCGGTGGTGGAGAAGGGTACAGAGAGGAGGGATTTGTCCTGTGAGCGGAGGTTTCGGGTAGGAGTGTAGGGGGAGATAAGGGTAGAGAGGTAATGAGGGGCTGCAGATTGTTGGGCAGACTGGATGGACCGTGCCGGTCTTTTTCTGCCGTCATCTACTATGTTACTATGTTCACCTCTTCCATAACGACTATCATCAACCCTAAGTTGTTCCTTTCAGCTTTCTTCCATTTTTTTGTTAGCTAGCCATTCAGATTTCATTCATATTATCCAGTCTACCATCTCCCCTCTTTTTACTGCATCTACCTACAGCTTTTCATCTCTTTTCCTCATTCTGGCCCTCACATTCTCCTTTCTCTTATTCCCCAGTCTTTCACTAGCTTTTTCCTCTCTCACACTGCCATTCAGCATCTCCTCTCTCTCTCTCTCTACTGGTCTGTGCCAGAGCCGGTGGTGGGAGGCGGGGATAGTGCTGGGCAGACTTATACGGTCTGTGCCAGAGCCAGTGGTGGGAGGTGGGGAATAGTGCTGGGCAGACTTATAGGGTCTGTGCCAGAACCGGTGGTGGGAGGCGAGGATAGTGCTGGGCAGACTTATAGGGTCTGTGCCAGAACCGGTGGTGGGAGGCGAGGATAGTGCTGGGCAGACTTATACGGTCTGTGCCCTGAAAAAGACCGGTACAAATCAAGGTAAGGGTATACACAAAAAGTAGCACATGTGAGTTTATCTTGGGCAGACTGGATGGACCGTGCAGGTCTTTTTCTGCTGTCATCTACTATGTTACTATCAAGCTCATTTTCAAAGCACTTAGCCTCCCAAAGTTCCATAGAAACCTATGGAACTTAGCCTCCCAAAGTGCTTTGAAAATATGCTTGAAAGTTACTATTATGTGCTTAACCTGGGGCAATTTTATAACAAAACATTTCTACTCACAGACCTCTGATGTGCAGAAATGACTTGTAAAATTACTCCCATGTTGGGGGCTTGAAACTGATACTGTACATTTACTTATAGCCATGTTTAAAGCAGGGTTCTGAAATCTGGCCTGGGGACCCTGCAGCTGGTTGGATTTTCAAGATGTACACAATAAATCTGTATGAAAGAAATTGCCATATAATGTTCTCAGCTTGCAGCAGCAACAAAATAAATTTACTTTGAGATTCATTTACCTATGAGATAGTTAATGGATCCTACAGTAGATTTTCCCACTATAAAAAAAAAAAGAATGCAGGTGAGCTATTTTTATTATATTTTACCCAAGACCTGAACAAATGACTTGGTTTTAAGCACTTCCTCAGTTGCTCCATCTCCACTCACAACTCTGCCGAATACCGCAAGCATCCCGCAACCAAGGAACCAGTCAATAGTCCTAGTCAGCTCTCATGTTATGCAGAGGGTGACCAGCAGGTGTCTCTCTCTAATAAGTGGTGCTTTTTTTAATGCCTGTGGCACCAGATGGGAAATATGCCTTTTTCTGACACCTAAGAATGCAATGTACTAATCACTGAGACATAAGACCATTTTACAATAATAGCTTTTTAAGCATGCAGTTGAGTTACTGCTATGTTCTTGCTGTTTTTAATTGTAGAATCAAACCAGAAGATGCGATGGACTTTGGGATTTCTCTCCTCTTTTACGGCCTGTATTATGGAGTTCTTGGGCGTGACTTTGCAGAAATGTGTGCCGATTATATGGCATCCACAATAGGGGTAAGTGACTTCTGGGATGGATTATGTTATGTTGTATTTGTATATTACCTGTTCTAGACATAGTCCAACCAAAGCGGTTCACAAAAGATATACAATAAATTACATTATAAAAATATAAAATCAAAGCGCAATTCATACATACAAATTCATAGAAAAAAAATCATCAGTGAGCATATTGCCAGGGCTACTGGAGTTGAGAGCAAAAGGGTGGCTGGACATTCTGTAGGCTTGAAGTTGGTCCATATAGGAGGTAGTTTTCTTGCAGTGCAGAGAAGTTCTTCAAAGTTAGCATATGGTAACAGCCTCATAGTATGAGCACTGAACCATTTTGAGCACTTAAGGAAAAGTTCCAGATAGTCTAAGTTCAGTCTAAGCAAACATGACCCAGGTAGCATGGTTAGAGCTCACTTGTGCGTAACACAGGGTACACAGGTCCTAAAACTGTCTTGGTTAATCGTTTCCCCCCGCCCCCATCTGTCAGTCAAGTTTTCAGGATATCTGCAGTGAACATGGATGTATTGTGCTTATACTATGAGGCTTATTTTCAAGGCACATAGACTTATAAAGTGAGCATCTATATGTTGTATGTCTATATAGCATTCTGATTTCTCATGTATATCCATTGCAGATATCCTGAGAACTAGAGTGGGGGGGTGGGGTCAGCCATTAAGACAAGTTTAGGAGGCTCTAACTCGTTGGATGTATGTGTGTCTATTAAATACAAGTGTATTCTAAGCAGATTTAGGGGAACCTTCGGATTTTTGTTTAATCTCCAGTTTTTATCTTGAACAAAATTTCCAGTTTTCTGCCAAAAGAAGGTTTGTGGGTGGAGGGGGCTCAGTTGTAAGCTTTAGTTAAAAATTTGTCAGAAAGGGAGGAAGTGACGTCACCGAGGAAGATAGACACCTGAATCGGGTGCTCCATCTGCAGCCAGAGCAATACCTCGTGCATAGTAACATCTGAGCAGCGATTTTGGAGTTTGGCGGTAGTCCAAGTAGGCAGAAAGTGGTGCAGTCGCCCATGGGGACAAAGCGGCTCCCTGTATTGGTGAGAGAAGCAAAGTGGCCCATGCTGCACATGGCATCGAAGCACTGGAGGGGATGGCTGGCATGGAGCATGAGCACCCGGATACGCCAGTCTCTGTGGCCGCTGACAGAGTCACTAAAGCAGACCTGCATGAGTGGATGATGGAGATGAAGTCCGAGATTTCCTCAAAGTAAAGATCCGCAAAGCAATTCAGGAACTCTGACCTGACCTTATTAGATATGAGTAACCGTTTGGACAGTGTAGAGATGCGGATAGATACAGTTGAGATGGATTGAGGATGTTCCTGCAGGAGCTTACTGACAAGCTGGAGGGTATAGAGAACCGTACCCGGCGCAATATCTTAAAAAAAAAATAATTTTTTTTTTTAATGTAGCCCTGGTTGAGAGCTTCCTGAAAAGTTAGTGTCACGTCTGTGCTCACCTCGCCCTCTGGTGGCCAGAACCGGTGGCTGCTGTGGACCGTCACCCGTTCCAGATTTCAGCCTAGTCCGGTCCGGATCTTCTGGGCTGCCAGACTTGCTTGCTGGGATTGAACCTACACAGCACCCGTAGTTTCCTGGTGATGGTTGCAGCTGCGCTCCAGGTGCTGCTGGGCTTATTAGCCATTCTGAAACCTTGCTGCTTTGCCTTTGCATTGCGTCTAAGGCCCTGATATGTTGGTGCTTGTTGCACTTCTGCTAGTCCGGTTGTTTGCCTGAGATTCTTGCCTATTTCTAGTTTAGTTTAGGTTTTACTTGCTTTCCTTGCCTGGTTTCTTGTTTGTAATTCTGTGTTTAGTTTCTGTTTGTCTGGGTTCTGGCTTTGGGGCTGCTTGCAGCTCTTAGTTCTGTGTCTTGTTAGTCAGTGTTTGTTCCTTGTTTAGTGGCTGTTCTGCAGCTTTCTGTTCTGCCCTTTAGCGTTCCTTTCCTTGCCCAGTCTGCTGTTATCCAGTCCTGCCCTGTCCAGCAAGTCCTGCCGGCCACCTGAAGCCCAGAGCTCAACTCTTGGTGAAAAGTGGCCAAGTGCAGGTGAAGCCTAACTGCTTGCCTGAGATTTGCCCTGTTTCTAGCGTGGGGTGGTTTTGCCTGCCACTGCCGCTCCTCGGCAGTGGCCCAAGGGCTCACAACCTAGTTTCCAGTTTTGAGAACGTGACAGGTAGATTATAATTTGCAGAGCCAGGCGGTTCCTTAAATATTAAGGATTGAAAATAAAAATAAAGGCATCAAATAACTAGTCGCTGGAAAGAGATTAAACCCTGAAATTTTAGAGAGAGAGAGACTACACACAATTCAGAGTTGTGTTTTTATATTTATTTTTTTTTATGCATAGGTATACAGTTGGAAAGATGGCATGTTTTTGTTTATATAAAGCTATAGATAAACTAATTGAAAATGCATACTTATTGCAAACTGACTAGTTTAGTGGTTTAGCACTTAATCTTCTGAAGTTGGCTAACCACAATTTTGTTTTAGATCATCAAACCATTTTTGACTGGATTTCATTCCTTCATTCTTAGAATTACCTTTCTAGTTGTTACTTCCTGGAAGCCAATAAATACTTGTACTGCTCACACCACTTGTGAGATGCAAATAAAACGCTAAACCATTAGATTAGGGGGTTCTCGACCCAGTCCTCGGGACACACCAAGCCAGTCTGGTTTTTAAGATATCCACAATGAATATATGCACGAGATACATTTTTATGCACTGCCTCCCTTGTATGCAGTTATATCTCATGCATATTCATTGCGGGTATCCAGAAAACCTGGCTACCTTGGTGTGTCCTGAGGACTGACTTGAGAACTTCTGCTTTAGATTGAATTTGAAAAATAAAAGTCGCAGAATATAAATTGCACATTTTTCATTGAATGTTTTATAGAATTCTTATGTCGGACTAACATTTTTGTAATTTGTTAAAAAAAAAAAGTGACCTTTAAAACTTTTTAGGCAATGCATGATTTTTTTGAAAACGTGTGTAAGTTTTAATAACTTGGCATCATTTTGCAAAGACTTTTGAGCTAGTCCCCCACTTTTATAGGTTTGATAATTTATATTCTTGTGTTTTTTTGTGCTGCACGTAGAGCATTTTTCTTTGCTATCTATTTTAGGGCTCTTTTTACAAAACCACGCTAGTAATTCCAGCGCAACAAATATAACGAAGCCCATTCAGTTCCTATGGGCTTCGTCGCATTTTCCGTGCTGGAATCACTAGCACGGCTTTGTAAAAGGAGCCCTTTATGTGTTATTTTAAAGATCTGATCTTAGTGTTCGTACTGATTATTTGAATTTGTATATTGTAGCTGTAAGCCATGTTGATTTTTGGAAATCGTAGGATGCAAGTCCTTCTTTTTAAATCATTTTATTTTTGTATTATTTTGATTAAGACAGATACGCACAAAGGTACCCGTTAATTACGGGTGCCGCAGTAAAATTTAAGTCACGAAGGGGATCACATATAAATGACATGCACAGATCCCTCTTTGCATCAGTCGCTGTTTGCGACTTGAAGTTGTCAGATGCATTTGACATTGCTGTCAGATATAGTTGACAGTACACCACCAGGGGGTGTTTTAAGTTGCATGGGGGGAAGCTCGAGAGGGGGTCCACCGGAGTCCAGTGCACCCCCTCCCCACCCCATACCTTAAAACATTGGAGGCAGGAGCAACACCTCCTGCCTCTGTGCCTGCCGATTGTGGGAGAGTGGCGATGGTGTCCCAAGGGGAGGGGGGCGTGGCAGTTCAGTCCTGCCCCGGGTTCGGCGGCGTCTCTCGGCAGCCCTGATATTATCCATGATGCTCCCCAAACTCTTTAAGAGTAAAAGTGTACAGACTTTGCTGAATATTCAGAGAGGAAGTACATGCGTATTTCTGCTTTGGAAATTACCCCAGGAAAACTATATGCTTACATTTTATACCTGCTCTTTGGGACATTCAAAACATAAGGATATCTTTTGGTCACTTGAGAGAATCTCTCTCTCTCTCTCTTTCTCTCTCTCTCTCTTTCTCTCTCTCTCTCTCTCTCTCTCTCTGGTTCACAAACGTTTCCTTAGTTCTCCATCAGGTACAAAATTAGATTGTGAGCCGAATGTAACTCACAAGTGTACAGTACTACCACTAGATGGTGCCAGCTGCACGTGTCGGCTGCCTGTTGAATACTAGAATTTCTGCACTCTTATGTTCTATGAATCTCCTTGTTGGACTTGAGTGCATAAGACACCACATAGATTGCTACATAATTTATGCCTGTGTTTTTACAGTTGGAAAAGTGCCTTAGTTCATATTTTTCACCACAACATAAGTTTGAGGACTACTGCTTTTGCATACTATATATGCCAAGACCCGCTTAAAGAGGAGGGGACATTGATAAATTCCTTTTAAGAGCTGGACAGCACGTTATGTTCAAATTTTATACTGTACTGTTACGCCACATGAACTTAACCATAACGTAGATCATTAACAACATTTTTCTGTATGCATTATTTACCTTTTTAACTGGGACTTAATGGTGGATCACCAATTTTTCTCCAAGGTCAAGCAGGTCAATTGTGTTCTCACAGCTGTGTGATGCCAGCTGGTAGAGCACAATGTGCACACTGATTAATGTAGAATTTATTGTACTGTTGTGGGATCTTGCCAGGTACTTGTGACCTGGATTGGCAACTGTTGGAAATGGGGTAATGGGCTTGATGAACCTTCGGGTCTGTCCCAGTATGGCAATGCTTATGTTCTTATAACCCTCTCTGCTTATGGGCTGATGCACAGGCATGAGCATCAAAGGTTACCTGACTTATTGGTACGTGTATATGGTGACCTCTCAGCACACAGTGCCAGCGTATCAGAGATGAGCCTTACATGTTCACCAATTTTCCAACTTCCATTTCTTCCTTGCCTGCAGTGCTGCGGCTCGAACCCAGAGACCGAGAGAGACTGGAATTATGTTTTGATTAGGTACCATTAAATTTTTGCGGGGATGAGTGGGAACAGTAAGATTCCAGCGGGGACAGGTTAGATTTCTGTCCCCGTGCACCTCTCTACAACAGAGAATGCGTTTAACTGTTCGGATGTTGGAGTTACTAGGGGTTTGTCATAAATTATCCGCAAGTCCCACCTTCTCCTGGTTCAGCGATTGGCGTACAAAAGATCCCTGCTTGGTGTATTGCAGGCTTGGGCTTTTCTTCCACAAGTGAGAGCAGAGACTTTGACAAAACTCACCTTGCAGGTCCAAAGCAGCAAGCAGGTCACAGCTCCGGCAAATGTTGAGCTTGACCTCTACAGTGCATGTCCATTCCCTTGGCACATCTGCATTTGAGAGAGGCCCAGTGGACCATAGTTTCCCAGTGGTCTCAGGTGGCTGGGAATCTAGCAGATGTAATTCGGATTCCTCCAGAGTTGACTCATACCCTTCTCTGGTGGACAATTTGAATGAATTTGACTACCATTCCAAATTCCATCTCCTCAGAAGGTGCTAACAATGAATGTGTCCAGCCTGGGATGGGGAGCTCATGTGGATGGACTTCACACCCAAGGGACTTGGTCTGTTCAGCAAACATCTCCATATCAACCTCCTCGAAATGAGGGCCATTTGTAATGCTCTAAAGGATTTCAGAGATTGGCTACAGAACCAAATTATTCTCATTCAAATGGACAACCAGATTGCAATGTTCTGTGTGAAAACGTAAGGGGGAGTATGGGATCCTACCTCTTGTTTCAGGAAGAAGTGGGGATGTGGCAGTAGGCCTTCCTTTATGTAATGGTCCTCTGAGCCACATACCTAGCAGGAAAGGACAACTGCCTGGTAGACAGACTGAGTAGGGTTTTGCAACCGCACGACTGGTCTCTCAACATGGACGTAACCTGCAAGATCTTCCAAGAGTGGGGCACCCCCTCAGTGTATCTTTTTGCCACTCATCTCAGCAATAAAGTACCATAGGTCTGTTCCAGGCTCAGATCACACAGCAGACTAGTGTTGGATACCTTTCTCCTACATCTCCTATTAGATTGTAAGCTCTTTGAGCAGGGACTGTCTCTCTTTGTTAAATTGTACAGCGCTGCGTAACCCTAGTAGCGCTCTAGAAATGTTAAGTAGTAGTACATCGGGGACAGGGTCTTCTATATGCGTATCCTCCAATACCTTTCGTAGAGGAGACTTTTCTGAAACTCAAACAACACCAGGGCACTATGATCCTAATCGCCCCTTACTAGCCGAGGGAGATCTGGTTTCCTCTTCTGTAGTTCTCCAAAGATCCGTGGAGATTGGAATATTTTCTGATCCTCATCACGCAGAACAAGGGAGCCCTTCTGCATACAATCCTCCAAACCCTAGCCCCTCGTGCTTGGATGTTGAGAGCATAGAATTCAAATCCTTAGATTTTCCGAAGGGTGTCTCCCACATCTTGCAGGCTTCCAAGAAAGGCTTAACTTAGAGGTGTTACTCGAGGAGGTTTGCTGTCTGGTGTGAGGGCAAGACCTTAAATCTTTTCACTTGCCCTACACAAAAACTGCTTCAATTACCTCCTGCATATCTCTGAGTCTGGTTTGAAGACCAGCCGTGTAAGGGTTCATCTCAGTGCAGTTGGAGTTTATCATCATGTAGGAGGTAAGCCCATCTCTGTACAGCCTCATTGACAAAGCCCCCTGTCAAACCTCCAATTGTCATGGGATCTCAACATTGTCTTCACTCAGCTGATGAAAGCTTCTTTTGAGCCACTTGATTTCCATCATCTAAAGTATTTGACCTGGAAAGTTGTGTTTTTGGTGGCAGTCACTTCAGCTCATAACATCAGTGAGCTTCAGGCCCTAGTAGCTGATCCACCTTACACTGTCTCACCATAATAGAGTAGTTCTCCTACACGTACCCTAAGTTCCTTCCTAAGGTAGTGTCAGAGTTCCATCTTAATCGGTCAATCATTCTGCCAAAAGTTTTCGCCAGGATGGAAATGTGGTTTGGGGAAAATACACTGCATAGCTTAGATTACAAGTGAGCCTTAGCCTTCTATCTGGAGTGAACTAAAGCCCATAGAGTCCAACGAGACTTTTGTTTATTTTGACTCAAACAGGATAGGGGTAGCCATCGTCAAACGCACAGTTTTTAATTTGCTGATAGATTGTATCTCCTCCTCTTATGCCCAGGCTGGGCTGATTCTAGAGGGTCTTGTCAAAGCTCATAAGGTCAGAGAACAGTTTGCTTCACTGGGAAGAGGTATTGATCAAGTTGTCTCCACCCTCATAACTCCTGGCTTTGCAGGAGCAGACTTATGATGGTGGTCTTTGTCGTGGAGGATTTGAGAAAATCTGCTAAGGCCTTTTTGTTTCACAGAGCTTTGTTATGTATGGTCTTTACAGAATGGGAAGTCTGTATTTGGTCCTCATTAATTCCAAATTGATGAGTAAGCTGTATCTGTACCATTTTTTGTGTGTCTTGAAAGTGGATGCCTTAGTGACAGTAGAGCCATTGTTCCAGTTGAAGGAGGTTCTGTCCTTGTGGATGCTCATGACAGAAAGGTAGAGCTGTTTGTGACAAAACAATGGGCTGTTAAGCCTGTAAAACTGTATTGATTATTTCTTGAAGTGTATTGCTCTAGTTTGACCAGCAGGTGGCTCATGTGTATGTTTAAAGCTGTTACCGAGAAATGACTGTTCCCTCTTTAATACAGATAAGAGGTAACCTGCCGTAATGTGGCCAGCTATTTTTTAAAACTTGTTCTGGGCTCTGATTGGCCCAGGAGCTCAAATTCATCTTGGAAATACTGGATTTTTTTCCAGTCTTAGCCAGGGAGAAAAAAGAGAAAGATCTCTTTGATGAGACCTGTGAACAGTTGTATTTGGTAACCTGTGAGCAGGTATATTTCCTGTACTCTCCAGGCACTGTTCAGGTAGTGAACAAATGTTTAAGATACCTTTATAATTAATCCATATTCAGTTACCAGTTATGTGCTTTTTTTTTTTTTTTTGTTCCATCTCTTTTTATGGTTCACTGTTCAGTATTTTTCATGACAATAAACATTTTTAGTTTATTCTCTCTGCTTGTCTGGACTGCCTAAGAATCCTGGTGGTTGGTGTGTTGGGTCTGTGAGGGTTTCTTGGAACTGTGACCCCCCCAGTAACCTAGAAATCACAGGTGAACATCTTGACCAGAGGCGGTTGGGACCCAGTCGGTGGGAGGAGGGTGCTAGTGTACAGCACAGGCAGCAGGTGCAGGCGAACCTGAGCTGTGTTGGGGATAGACCCTCTAATTGGCCACGGGGTATCCCCAGACAGGTGGCTAGGCATTTCGTGACACTGTTTCTTAAATAGGCTTTTAGTTCCATGGCCATTGGTGTCTAGGTGACAGTCTGTGGAGGTTATGTAGCTTGGGCAGTCATATGATTGATTCAGCAGCTCCTGGAGATGATTTTAGGCTTTTTTGTCCACAGGATTCAAGTAGGACTCCGAGATGCTTATTCTTGTCCTTTGGGTTGGAGTATGATGATACCATCTTGACTGTTCATAAGGGACTTGTTGGTGTGAAGGGCAGAAGCTGGAACTGTTAAAGGAGCTGCATCTGTCCTATTGATTTGATTCTCCTCCCTCCCCCCAAGTGTTCAGATGATTTGAAGATGGCTACTGTTGATTTGAAATGTAGCATATAGAAAGAAAGAGTTTTTCCATGTAGTACTTTAAATTCTTTTTCATTTCTAAAAATTGTATTTTATTTTTAGAAACTTCATATAATGCCATATGCTATAAATTAGCAATTTGAAAATCCAGTTTGCAATGGGCTAGGTTGGTTTCAATTTATTTTATGCAAATTTTTCGTGGCACACTTCCTTTAAATCTGGGCAGGTGTACTCTCCAGAGTAACCTGTATGGATATCATAATGGGTCCCTTTTACAAAGGTGCCTGTACCATTTCAGCCACCATTTTTTTGGATTTAACCCACTATGGTTGGCTGCTTGTAGCATTGCTGGCTGATGGTTTGTTTCGTTTCTTACTCAGTCTCTGAGTAATGCCAAGGATCCACCGGAGGTAGAGAAGTAGCAGAAAGGGAGTGGAGGAGTGGCCTAGTGGTTAGGGTGGTGGACTCTGGTCCTGAGGAACTGAGTTCAATTCCCACTTCAGGCACAGGCAGCTCCTTGTGACTCTGGGCAAGTCACTTAACCCTCCATTGCCCCATGTAAGCCGCATTGAGCCTGCCATGAGTGGGAAAGCGCGGGGTACAAATGTAACAAAAAAAAAAATAGACTGAAGTAGTCCAAAGTATTCCAAAGTACAATTTATTAGCAACAACACTGAGTGATAAACACTGCGCGCAGTGCCACATCAGATTCATTCTTCCATGATTGGTCACAGCATCCGCAGCTTGGGCAGAATCCAGCCTCTCTTCATGGGTCACTTATTCTCTTCAGTTTTGTATTTGCTATTGAATTATCTGCATGAATATTCTAGTGAGAGAGAGTAGACTGATCCCTTGGTATTTTTTGCACTTGTGGCTATCTCCTTTCTTGTAGATGTAGCCCTGTCCTCAAGTCACTTCACTGGCTCCCTATCCGTTTCCGCATTCAATTCAAACTTCTCTTATTGACCTATAAGTGCATTCACTCTACCGCTCCCCAGTACCTCTCCACTCTTGTCTCTCCCTACGCCCCACCTCGAGTACTCCATTCTGTGGATAAATTTCTCTTGTCTGTCCCCTTCTCCTCTACTGCTAATTCCAGACTCCGTTCCTTTTATCTCACTGCACCTCACGCCTGGAATAGACTTCCCGAGTTTGTACGTCTAGCCCCGTCTTTGGCCGTTTTCAAATCCAGGCTAAAAGCCCACCCGTTTAACGCTGCTTTTGACTCCTAACCACTACTCACTTGCCCTGTACCCCTCTTATTCCCTTACCTCTTAATTGTTCTGTCTGTTTGTCTGTCCTGTTTAGATTGTGAGCTCTTTGAGCAGGGACTGTCTTTTCATGTATGGTGTACAGCGCTGCGTATGCCTTGTAGCGCTATAGAAGTGATAAGTAGTAGTAGTATAATGGCCTGCTTCCATGTGCTTGGCATTTGCTGTGGTGTAGTAACCTACCAAATTAGTGTGTGAGCACTCGTTACAGCTGAACACTGAAATTAAGCGGTGGTGCATTGCCTTGCTTTGGTTTGATTTCTGTGCTGCTAGGCTCCTCAATGGTTTGGGTAGCCAAGGTTTGATGGGCTGCCATTCTGGGCAGCAAAGCATCCCCATACCTTCTTTCTACCACAATGTTTGACTGTTGGTATGATGTTCTGACTGTGACATGCCATATTTGCTTTATGCCAGACGTAATGGGGCTTGTATTGTTTGACTCCTCTATCATGTAATATTATCATAAAAGACGTTTAAAAAAAATCATTCAGGTATGTGTTTGCAAATGTGAGAGAGCAGCGGTTTCCATCTGGCAAAGCACGTGGCAAGCTTGGCCTCACTATTTGACACAGCTACCTATTAGTGGATTCCTCACTGAACTGAATGGTACCCATGTTAAGTCTACCAAAGAAGATATTGAATATGGCTCAGTTCCTATGGAAGATACAATTACAATGTGTTTTATTAGGAAAGGTATGGAGAACAGGTGTGAGGATGTTATAATGCCGTTGTATCGCTCCATGGTGCGACTGCACCTTGAGTATTGTGTTCAATTCTGGTCGCCGCATCTCAAGAAAGATATAGTAGAACTGGAAAAGGTGCAGCGAAGGGCGACAAAAATGATAGCGAGGATGGGACGACTTCCCTATGAAGAAAGACTAAGGAGGCTAGGGCTTTTCAGCTTGGAGAAGACGGCTGAGGGGAGACATGATAGAGGTATATAAAATAATGAGTGGAGTGGAACAGGTGAATGTGAAGCGCCTGTTCACGCTTTCCAAAAATACTAGGACTAGGGGGCATACGATGAAACTACAGTGTAGTAAATTTAAAACAAATAGGAGAAACCTTTTTTTCTTCACCCTTCACCCAACGCATAATTAAACTCTGGAATTCGTTGCCGGAGAACGTAGTGAGGGCGGTTATCTTGGCAGAGTTTAAAAAGGGGTTGGACGGTTTCCTAAAGGACAAGTCCATAGACCGCTACTAAATGGACTTGGGAAAAATCCACAATTTCGGGAATAACATGTATAAAACATTTGTACTTTTGGGTAGCTTGCCAGGTGCCCTTGACCTGGATTGGCCGCTGTCGGGAACAGGATGCTGGGCTCGATGGACCTTTGGTCTCTTCCCAGTATGGCATTACTTATGTACTATACAGCACATTTTCATACATATTAAATGTAACTTTAGTCTTTCAGGGCCCGGGGCCCTGTGCTTCTGCAAATGTCCTATTGTAAAGAAACCACTCAAAATCTCCTAAACGTTAGAATCTTTGGTAAATTCAACTTGTCATAACACTAAACCAAAGAAAAAGAACTGATGATCTGCACCCCATGTACCTCTAGGAATTGTTCTATGTTTTCTAGAAGATCTATGTGCTTTTTAAAATAACATGAACCCAAACATTATAAATTCAAAAACTTGAATACGTTCTAGAATGAGTTTGGGAATCCTCAGAAGACACCACTTACGGCACATTCAATAATGAGTTTAGCCTAGTGGCATAGCGTCTCCTCATCGGAAAATCCCTTAGGTAACTATTTTAATGGTGCAATTGCAAACACACATGCTACAAAAAGTGCTCAAAGCTACATGTGCTCGCTGCTACAAGTGCTCTAAATCAAAAATTGTTTAAAAGGACTTATCTTAAGTTCCACTCCGTGATAAGTACTGTTGGAGTCCTCTTTGGCTTTCCCTAGATAACGCCCGACACCGCGGGTTTCAATATTTTCATCAGGGACTCGGGTTAACATTTGCCCGTCTCCCCTTCACAACAGTCTGTACTTCCGGACATCGGTAATTCTCCCGGATACACTCGATTGTTCTTCACAGGCGCTTCTTAAAGGCTGCACGATGCTGTCTCATTATCATGACGTCACTTAGAGGCAGCTGCCAGGGAAGAGAGGGAAGGAGTTGAAGAGACCTCAGTTGGTGCTGCAGAGACTATGGCTGAAAACACAATGGAGTTGGAACTCAGTCAGCCTACATATTCTGGGAGAATTACCGATGTCCGGAAGTACAGACTGTTGTGAAGGGGAGACGGGCAAATGTTAACCCGAGTCCCTGATGAAAATATTGAAACCCGCGGTGTCGGGCGTTATCTAGGGAAAGCCAAAGAGGACTCCAACAGTACTTATCACGGAGTGGAACTTAAGATAAGTCCTTTTAAACAATTTTTGATTTAGAGCACTTGTAGCAGCGAGCACATGTAGCTTTGAGCACTTTTTGTAGCATGTGTGTTTGCAATTGCACCATTAAAATAGTTACCTAAGGGATTTTCCGATGAGGAGACGCTATGCCACTAGGCTAAACTCATTATTGAATGTGCCGTAAGTGGTGTCTTCTGAGGATTCCCAAACTCATTCTAGAACGTATTCAAGTTTTTGAATTTATAATGTTTGGGTTCATGTTATTTTAAAAAGCACATAGATCTTCTAGAAAACATAGAACAATTCCTAGAGGTACATGGGGTGCAGATCATCAGTTCTTTTTCTTTGGTTTAGTGCTATTGTAAAGAAAAGCATGCAACACCAAAATGAAACCTTTTACAGGAGGATCTGAGATGGCTGCATGCTAGTGGCCAGCTACTTCACCATGCGATTGTCCTCCCTAAAAGTGTATACTTTTTGAGTATGTATTAAAATTTTACCTTATGGGGAAGTGCAAAGCAAAAGCACAGGTTTATCCAGCTGTGTATGCTCAACTGACATCTGAAACTGAACATGGCAAAGACTGAGCTCCTTGTCTTTCCACCCAAACCCTCTTCTCCTCTTCCCCCACTTTCCGTCTCTGTTGACAACGCCCTCATCCTCCCCGTCTCTTCAGCCCGCAATCTCGGAGTAATTTTTGACTCCTCCCTCTCCTTCTCTGCCCATATCCAGCAGACAGCTAAGACCTGTCGCTTCTTCCTCTATAATATTAGCAAAATTCGCCCATTCCTCTCTGAACAGACCACCCGAACCCCCGTCCACTCGCTCGTTACCTCTCGTCTTGACTATTGCAACCTTCTCCTCACTGGCCTCCCGCTTAGCCACCTATCCCCCCTTCAATCTGTCCAAAATTCCGCCGCACGTCTTATCTACCGCGTGAACCGATACTCTCATATCACCCCTCTCTTCAAGTCGCTTCACTGGCTCCCGATCCGCTACCGTATACAGTTCAAGCTTCTCCTATTGACCTTCAAGTGCACTCAATCTGCAGCCCCCCATTACCTCTCTACCCTCCTCTCCCTGTATGTTCCCACCCGTAACCACCGCTCTCAGGACAAATCACTCCTTTCTGTACCCTTCTCTACCACCGCTAACTCCAGACTCCGCCCCATCTGCCTCGCATCACCTTATGCCTGGAACAGACTTTCCGAGCCCATATGCCATGCGCCCTCCCTGCCCATTTTCAAGTCCTTACTCAAAGCCCATCTCTTCGCCCTTGTTTTTGGCGCCTAACCACCTTCCTCATTCATGATACCTACACTTACATAGTTTGTTACCTTTAGATTGTAAGCTCTCTTGAGCAGGGACTGTCCTTCCCCATGTTTAAACTTGTACAGTGCTGCGTAACCCTGGCAGCGCTATAGAAATGCTAAGTAGTAGTAAGTGCTGTGTGATAGCCCCTGGGCGTGCATTTGTTTATTCTGCAGGAGCTGTGCTGGAGTCTTAAGGCAGGAGAAGGAGAGTAGACTCAACACTTGAAACAGTGTTGTCCCTTGAGCAATATGATCCCCCCCCCCCCCCCCTCACTCAAAAGATTAAATGGTAGAGTGCAAGAAGAGTTTGACTCTCCCTTCTCGCCATTGGAAATCCATGTCGAGGGAGACCACAGACCTTGGAAAAATGGAGAAAGAACTTCGGGAAGTACATCTCAGGAGAGGCAATAATATCCAGTGCAGAGGGAATTTAGAAGAATGAGAAGAACTTGGGTCGGTGTGTGCCAATGAATTTCCCCAAATTGTTCATTAATTTATTTATTTGTTACATTTGTATCCCACATTTTCCCACCTATTTGTAGGCTCAGTGTGGCTTACATAGTACCGGAGAGGCCTTTGCAGGCTCCGGTGTGAACAAATACAGGGTGGTGATGTGGTAAGATCAAGTTCATGTGGCACATCCACATTAGGGAATCGGAGAACGGAAGAGTTGTGTTATGTCCATTTCCATTAAGGGCTGGGGATTTTGTTGCCTAAGCCAAAAGTGGCTAATTTAACAACTTTGGCTATGTACTGTGGTCTATGTTGTCGAGGCAACTTTGCAGATTACCATGCAAGTCGAATCAGCTTTGGAATTTGCAGCAGCTCAGAAAATGAAAGCCCGTCAGCAATATATTAAGGGCTATGGAGAAAAAGTGGATCAACTTCAAGACTTTAATAGTTCTTTGTTGAAAGGGACTTTTTAGCTGCTGAACGAAGTAGACAGGCCTTAGAGAATGTGGTCAGGCATAGGAATATTTACCTGATCAGCTTCCTCAAATTTAACTCCTTTTTTTTTTTTTTTTTAACATTTCAATAAAGAAAATCTTCAAGACACTTAAAATTCCTGATAAAGTGACCCTTGTGATCTCTCAACCTTTACTATTTACTCCTAAATACATAACTGAGAAGCAGGAGAAAAGAAGGGGTCGAGCTATTTGTCCCAGGGCTTAGTGTTTTTGGTTGTGGGGGTTCCCCCCCCCCCCCCTGAATCTCACAGTTCTTAGCATCATCTGACGAAGTCCCAGTTGCAGCAGTTCTGATTGCTTTGCCTTGGACTTTATTTATTTTTTTCATTATAAAGAGGAGTTTGTTTTCTTTAAATAAGAAAGTATGAATGTTTCTTAAGCTAACCCAGGCTAAGAAGGTATGCTATTTGCTGTCAGGGCTTGGGGTTTTGTATGTATGTGCTTTCTCATTGAATTTCCTGTGCAAGTGTGTGGTTAAATACTAGAATGTGTGTGGGTTTTTTTTCTCATTGGTCTCAGCTCACTAAATGTTTAACTGATACCGCAGCTAATAAAGATTTGAAACCATCTGAGACATCAACCTATTGTCCCTCCTTAGATAAGTATTTCTTTAGAAATAATTATCACCATTGATATGTTTGTGTTTTGTACTCTGTCTTTGGACTGTGTTCCTTAAAACACATTTTGGGTTCTCCATAATATATTTTCAGATCTTTGAGTGATTTTTTTTTTTTAATGTTTTCATTTTTCTATTCAAGATGTTTGCTTTGTATATTAGGATAAACCATAAATAATTTTAAAACCTTGGCAAAATCCCAATGCAAACACAATCGAGATAAGAGTTCAGAAATTTCAAATTCAATTTACATTTCATTGTTCAAGTCAAAGCTTACAACGCAACACACCAATATAAACAAAACTGCTTGACTTTTAATGGTATACTGTATAAATCTATTTTCTTCTACCCATGCACTTTGCCTATCTGTCCTTTTCAACTACCACTTTCATATTTATGAAATATAAGGTTTCGCTAGTCTGTCCGGCTATGTGACGTTTGCATTGGCCATTTGAGCAGTGCTAGTTTATTGGGCGTCCTTTCCCCTGAAGAAGCCCCACCAGCGAAAGAGGTCCGTTGGGCAGCGGGGAAGCCCTTCCACGTTACTGCTTTGAGCTAAGCGGTTTTTGTTTGCACTTTACTTTTTCATAAACTGTTTGGCACATAGTGGACTAGCATGTTTTTTTGAAAATTTTCTCCTAAAAATATATATATATAATTTTTCACGTTGTGGTAGGGGGTTGGTTGATGACCGATGATTAAACTGTGGTGACTCTCCATGAGTATTTATTTATTTATTTTTGTTATATTTGTACCCTGCGCTTTCCCACTCATGGCAGGCTCAATGCGGCTTACATGGGGCAATGGAGGGTTAAGTGACTTGCCCAGAGTCACAAGGAGCTGCCTGTGCCTGAAGTGGGAATCAAACTCAGTTCCTCCAGGACCAAAGTCCACCACCCTAACCACTAGGTCACTCCTCCACTGTTGCTACATGGAATGTTGCTATTCCACTAGCAACATTCCATGTAGAAGTCGGCCCTTGCAGATCACCAATGTGGCCGCGCAGGCTTCTGCTTCTGTGAGTCTGACGTCCTGCACATACGTGCAGGACGTCAGACTCACAGAAACAGAAGCCTGCGCAGCCTTCTACATGGAATGTTGCTAGTGGAATAGCAACATTCCATGTAGAATCTCCAATAGTATCTATTTTATTTTTGTTACATTTGTACCCTGCGCTTTCCCACTCATGGCAGGCTCAATGCGGCTTACATGGGGCAATGGAGGGTTAAGTGACTTGTCCAGAGTCACAAGGAGCTGCCTGTGCCTGAAGTGGGAATCCAACTCAGTTCCTCAGGACCAAAGTCCACCACCCTAACCACTAGGCCACTCCTCCACTGTTGCTACTATTTGAGATTCTACATGGAATGTTGCTATTCCACTAGCAACATTCCATGTAGAAGTCAGCCCTTGCAGATCACCAATGTGGCCGCGCAGGCTTCTGCTTCTGTGAGTCTGACGTCCTGCACGTACGTGCAGGACGTCAGACTCACAGAAACAGAAGCCTGCGCAGCCTTCTACATGGAATGTTTGCTAGTGGAATAGCAACATTCCATGTAGAATCTCCAATAGTAGCAACATTCCATGTAGAATCTCAGAGTAGCAACAGAACCTCAAATAGTAGCAATATTCCATGTAGAATCTCCAATAGTAGCAATAGAATCTCAATAGTAGCAACATTCCATGTAGAATCTCCAATAGTATCTATTTTATTTTTGTTACATTTGTACCCTGCGCTTTCCCACTCATGGCAGGCTCAATGCGGCTTACATGGGGCAATGGAGGGTTAAGTGACTTGCCCAGAGTCACAAGGAGCTGCCTATGCCGGGAATCGAACTCAGTTCCCCAGGATCAAAGTCCACCACCCTAACCACTAGGCCACTCCTCCACTGTAATTTCAGCAATTTTGCTGTGTGTCACCCGTCTGAGGTCTTTGCTCCCCCTTCACTTATTCTGATATCCTACATGTTGTAAGAATTGACTCACTTGTATATCACTGTTGTACAACACAAATTCTAGCGGAGTTTTTCCCTCTTTTTTTTTTTTTTTGCTTGCTACAGAAGTATAACAAATATGAGACTGTTCCTATAGCATTACAGTACCAACATTTTGTTTCTGCATTTTGCTAATTTAAATACTTGTAATGGGGGGACCAGATGGCTCTATGCATTATAAAATATGCTGTTTGTAACAGTGATGCTGAAATCAATACTGAGAGAGCTGACTTCCATACTCTGGTCATTATCTACCATGGTTGATTAAAGGACCAGATTTTTCCTTTGCCAGATTATTCAAATTATATAGGTCCCTGTTCACTAAGATGCGCTAGCATTTTTACATAAGTATTGCCATACTGGGACAGACCGAAGGTCCATCAAGCCCAGCATCCTGTTTCCAACAGTGACCAATACAGGCAAGTCACTTAACCCTCCATTGCCCCATGTAAGCCGCATTGAGCCTGCCATGAGTGGGAAAGCGCAGGGTACAAATGTAACAAAAATAAAATAGATACTATTGGAGATTCTACATGGAATGTTGCTACTATTGGAGATTCTACATGGAATGTTGCTATTCCACTAGCAACATTCCATGTAGAAGGCTGCGCAGGCTTCTGTTTCTGTGAGTCTGACGTCCTGCAAGTACGTGCAGGACGTCAGACTCACAGAAGCAGAAGCCTGCGCGGCCACATTGGTGATCTGCAAGGGCCGACTTCTACATGGAATGTTGCTAGTGGAATAGCAACATTCCATGTAGAATCTCAAATAGTAGCAACAGTGGAGGAGTGGCCTAGTGGTTAGGGTGGTGGACTTTGGTCCTGAGGAACTGAGTTTGATTCCCACTTCAGGCACAGGCAGCTCCTTGTGACTCTGGGCAAGTCACTTAACCCTCCATTGCCTCATGTAAGGAGCCTGCCATGAGTGGGAAAGCGCAGGGTACAAATGTAACAAAAATTAAATAGATACTATTGGAGATTCTACATGGAATGTTGCTACTATTGGAGATTCTCCATGGAATGTTGCTATTCCACTAGCAACATTCCATGTAGAAGCCTGCGCGGCCACATTGGTGATCTGCAAGGGACGACTTCTACATGGAATGTTGCTAGTGGAATTCCATGTAGAATCTCAAATAGTAGCAACAGTGGAGGAGTGGCCTAGTGGTTAGGGTGGTGGACTTTGGTCCTGGGGAACTGGGAGTTTGATTCCCAGTTCAGGCACAGGCAGCTCCTTGTGACTCTGGGCAAGTCACTTAACCCTCCATTGCCCCATGTAAGCCGCATTGAGCCTGCCATGAGTGGGAGAAAGCGCAGGGTACAAATGTAACAAAAAAAAAAAAAAAAATACCTGGCAAGATCCAAAAAAAGTACAAAACATTTTGTGCTGCTTATCCTAGAAATAAGCAGTGGATTTTCCCCAAGTCTATTTTAATAATGGTCTGTGGACGTTTCCTTTAGGAAGCCATCCAAACCTTTTTTTAAACTCCACTAATCGAACCGCTTTTACCACATTCTTCGGCAGTGAGTTCCAGAGTTTAATTACATGTTGAGTGAAGAAAGATTTTCTCTAATTCGTTTTAAATTTACTGTTTTGTAGCTTCATTGCGTGCCCTCTAGTCCTGGTATTTTTGGAAAGCGTAAACAAACGATTCACGTCTACCCGTTCCACTCCACTTATTATTTTATAGACCTCTATCATATCTCCCCTCAGCCATCTTTACTGCAAGCTGAAGAGCCCTAGCCACTTTAGCCTTTCCTCATAGGGAAGTTGTCCCATCCCCTTTATCATTGTTATCGCCCTTCTCTGTACCTTTTCTAATTCCACTAAATCTTTTTAGAGATGCGGTGACCAGAATTGAGCACAATATTCGAGGTGAGGTCGCAACCTGGAGCGATACAAAGGCATTTTAACGTCTTTATTTTTGTTTTCTATTCCTTTCCTGATAATATCTAACATTCTATTTTCTTTCTTTGCCGCTGCACACTGAGCAGAGTCACTTCATCTTGTATTCCTCTTCAAAAAGGAATCCATGGAAACAGTCTAGGTTTGCATTGTTAGTGGCAAAAGAATGCATGTTAGTTGGGAGCCCTTTTATTCGTTTTACTAAGTGACGGGAACAGAAATTTCAGCCATTCTCACTCATACCCACCTGTACCCACTAAGATCCATTCCATCCCCACAATTTATCTCCTCTATCCCCACCCATACCCGCAGAAGTTGATGCTATTATTTACTTGCTTGCAGTTTCCTCCCAAC
Organism: Microcaecilia unicolor; assembly: GCF_901765095.1. NCBI lineage: Eukaryota > Metazoa > Chordata > Amphibia > Gymnophiona > Siphonopidae > Microcaecilia > Microcaecilia unicolor. The sequence continues at coordinate 13,841,219 of NC_044034.1, forward strand.
CCCAACAACTTCCTGTGGTTTTATGGATGGTATTCACTATTCAACCAATGAGTGTTCCAAGCCTCATTCTGATGTTCCAGCTGCACCTTTGGGCATTCCAAGCTTCATTCTGGTGCTCCACATGCCTCTGTACATTCAAGCCTCATTCTGGTGCAGTCCATGCCAAGCCTCATTGTGGAGTTGCCAGAGATTTTGACTACACTCCTGCGGGAATCCCACAGTAAACTTTTTTCATAACTGTCCCACAAGCCCCATTCATGTACTACTACTACTACTACTTAGCATTTCTATAGCGCTACAAGGGTTACGCAGCGCTGTACAAGTTAAAACATGGGGAAGGACAGTCCCTGCTCAAGAGAGCTTACAATCTAAAGGTAACAAGCTATGTAGTCAGTGTAGGTATCATGAATGGGGAAGGTCGGTTAAGCGCCAAAAGCAAGGGAGAAGAGATGGGCTTTGAGTAAGGACTTGAAGATGGGCAGGGAGGGCGCATGGCGTATGGGCTCGGGGAGTCTGTTCCAGGCATAAGGTGATGCGAGGCAGAAGGGGCGGAGTCTGGAGTTAGCGGTGGTGGAGAAGGGTACAGATAGAAGTGGTTTGTCCTGAGAGCGGAGGTTACGGGTGGCGACATAGGGGGAGAGGAGGGAAGAGAGGTAATGGGGGGCTGCAGATTGAGTGCATTTGAAGGTCATTAGGAGAAGCTTGAACTGTATACGGTAGCGGAACGGGAGCCAGTGAAGCGACTCATGTACAGCTTGTCTACTCCTGACGTTCCAGCTGTGGAAGGACAAAATGAGAAACTCTGCAGATGGAATAATGGCATTGTGCTTGATGCATAAAAGGCTCAGGGAGAATCAAAAGGCAGTATGGTCTAAATATTATAAATTACTGCCTACAAGACACCAAGGCGGAACTGATGAGAAGGGGGTACAAAATTCAGTGGTAGTCACAAGGAGGAGAGGGAATGGGGAGCTGCAGGGGTCAGGGAGCAATTGTGTATGAATGAGATGGAAAGGGGAGGGGGGGAGGAAAAAAGTGGAAATTCTTATCAAAGGCAGATGGGATATCACCATTACAAATCAGAGAAGTGGGGGGGGGGAGGAGGGAGGGAAGGAGCACAGTTAAGTTACGTTAAAGGGAACAATGTTGTTATGCTATTGTATGACTTGTAAACTTTTGTTTGTGATGAGCTCTGAAGTGATATGCTCAAAAGGTATTTCGGGAAGAAAAATTGTACCAGAATGGGTGAGGTGGCTCATCTCTGGCCCCTCCAGGTAATGCAGTACTTTTGAATTTTGCAATCTAGTTCTGTGACTAGTATGGCATGTTCCTTCTGCTACAGCCCCAATGCCAAGTCTCCAAATTAAGGATGATCTTGAAGAGAGTCTCTACAGCAGGTCGAGAGAGTTTTTTTTTTCATGTTTTCTTCTTTCTTAGGCCCACTTATCTTAGTTCTTTTGAATACATGAAAGCCAGAGGGACATATGGGTAATACTACCCCACTCTTCAGAGAGATACTGGTACAATACTCAAGTCTTTACAAGGCAGTTGGATAGTTCATATTTCCACCACACCTTAGGTCTCATTTTCGAAAGAGCAAAAAAAAAGTCTAAAAATATCATAAAGCACTATTTGGACGCAGTTCTTCTCAAAATGTCCAAACCAGTATTTTCAAAACCTGTTTTGCAGACGTTTGAATAGATATACTAAGAGGAATCATTTCGGAGGAAAAAAAACTTTAGGAGTCATACCCGGAACTCTGGGAAAACAACAATCTCTATATTAATCATCTGTAATAATATTAATTTTGTTCAAATTTTTCTGGTCTATTATCATTTTCAAAATCTTAACCGTTTCCTACTCCTGTAGAACTTCATTTGCTGTATCAATTTTTCATTCTCAAAGGATTCGATTCGATTATCCATGTGGCTCACTAATAAGATAATATCTGAAGCAAAATTATTTACTACCACCGTTACGTCCTGGAGCGCCTTCCAGATGAGTTGGGAGGCGGGGATAGTGCTGGGCAGGCTTATACGGTCTGTGCCCTGAAGAGGGCAGGTACAAATCAAAGTAGGGTATACACAAAAAGTAGCACATATGAGTTTATCTTGTTGGGCAGACTGGATGGACCGTGCAGGTCTTTTTCTGCCGTCATCTACTATGTTACATCTATGCATTTCATCTGCAGTGCATCCAAATCACAAGGGACCTTACTCATCAAGTGGTCACTGACCCCCCCCCCCCCCCCCCCCAAAAAAAAAATAGTGAAAAATAGTACTCACCAGTCTCTGACCGCCTCGGATGTTAAAGCCAGGTCCATTAGAACAGCATGCAGGTCCCTGGAGTAGTGTAGTGGGTGGGTGCTTTGCCCTGTAAACAGACAGACCCAGGCTCATACCTCCCCCTACCTGTTACTCTTGTGGTGGAAACTGAGCCCTCCAGAACTGACCAGAAACCCACTGTACCCACATATAGGTGCCCCCTTAACCTTTAAGGGCTATTGTGGTGGTGTACAGTTAGGGGTGGTGGGTTTTGGGAAGGCTCAACAGACAAGATAGGCAGCAACAGCAAGATGTGTACCTGGGAACATTTATTTGAAGTCCACAGCAATGTCCCCTGGGGTGCCACATTGCTGTGTGTGATTTTCTCAGGGTTCTCCCCCCCCCCCCCCCCCAAACATAGCGTGAAAAAATAAACATACAGCACAAAACCTTACCACAAACATTTTTTTTAGGGGGTGGGGGGGAAGGTGTTTTGCTTTTTCAAAAATGGCTATTTGAATTTGGGACGTTTAGCACAAAATGTCCAGAGTCCAACTTTAGACATCATATCGAAAGTGCCCTTTCTTGTCTCACACTAGAACCTAATCTTATACACTTAGGCATTTCAGTTGTTCTTGGTGTTATTCTTCAGAATGAGATTCCACTTTTTACTCTTCTGAGTTTTTTGTGCATCTGGATACTACTTCTGTTGATTCTTCTCTCTGGTATCATGGTCTTCCTTCCTGAAAAACTCACTTGTGGAAGCAGCCTCTGCTTCCTTGCCCACACATGGGCTAGATGGGGGCACACTGGCCCCACACGTTCTCCTGAAAGGGAAGAGAATGAGAGTTTCAGGGCTGTAGGCTTCCGATGTTCTCACAAATCCCAGGGTAATGAAAAGCATACAAGCTACCTGTTTTGAGTTGTTAAAGGGCTTAAATCTTGATGCAAGTAGAGAAAATCATTACGTGTAGTGGAGCTGATCTAGTAGCATCACAGTGCAAACAGGATACAGAGTTCAAAAATCCATATCGGTTTGCAAATTACAATCCAGTTTTTTTTAATCCACATATAATACAGATATATAAAAAAGGTGGCCTGGATGAAAGGTGTGAGAGCTTGAATGTAGAACTGGAAAACCTATTGAGTTGTCATTTAAGTTTGTGAGATTGTAAAAGATTAAGATTCATGTAACTTTTTTTATTTTGTTTATTAAGGTTATTTATTATGCTTTTGTGAACCGAAGAGCCTAGCCATGGAATTAATGTGTTCATATGTGTATTTGTTAAGAACTTGCAGTGTGGGTATTTCTCACGTGGTTGTGGATCAGAAATAGGTTTCATTTCGGTAAATAGTGGTACAGTAAGTCTGCTTTTGTGACCTTCAGATCTTGCTGTTCTCCAGCAAGTGTTTTTTCTATACTTGTGATTAAGACCGGACATCTTTGGGTGTTGCTGAATTTTCCCATCATAGTCTTCTATCTGAGAGGTTAGATAGGAAGTAATACCTCAGAATTTAACAGAATTAGCCATCGCCAACTAGAGTACTCTTCAGAATTACAATTAACAAGATGTTGCTCTAGCTCTGTAAGAATTTTCTCTCTTCACTGTGTTGCTGCCTGTTCTCATGCTTGTTTTACATGTGTCCTTAAATTTATGATAGGACACTAGGGATGTGCTTATCTTCAATTTCATTTTACGACCATGTGTGTACATTTTTTACATGTTTAAAAAACAAAATTGAAAAGAAACAATGGGTAAAATTAGGGCCGCAGCTCAATTTTACATTTTTAACTCCTTTTTATTAATATAGATCTGCAATTGTATGAAAAATTCCAATAACATAACAATCAAAGATCCATATATTACCAACTTAAATCATTCCTTTTCCCACCTTCATCCCCCCATACCTCCCCTTCCCTTCCTAATTATTCTCAACACAATGTATCCGTCGATTTTTACATTTTTTTCATCACGGTTATTAACACAGTTAAAAAGTTTTCATTGTGATTAATCGCACAATTTGTTTATTTCCCGCTACACCTTGTGACTTTGGGCAAATCACTTAAATCTCTATTGCCCCAGGTACCAAATAAGTACCTGTATATACCATGCAAACCGCTTTGATTGTAACTGCAGAAAGGCGGTATATCAAATCCCATCCCCCCTTTCCTGCCCTAAAGGACTGATAGTCTCCCTCCCTCCCGCACCCAGATCAACACATCTCCCTTTCCTGTTTACCCAGGTCCATTATCTTTCTCTCTCCTTCCCTCCTATTGTTCAGCACCTCACCCTCCCTCCCCTCCACCTCTTCATGAGTAGTAAGGAGTGGAGGAGTGGCCTAGTGGTTAGGGTGGTGGACTTTGGTCCTGAGGAACTGAGTTTGATTCCCACTTCAGGCACAGGTGGCTCCTTGTGACTCTGGGCAAGTCACTTAACCCTCCATTGCCCCATGTAAGCCGCATTGAGCCTGCTGTGAGTGGGAAAGCGCAGGGTACAAATGTAACAAAAATAAAATAGATACTATTGGAGATTCTACATGGAATGTTGCTACTATTGGAGATTCTACATGGAATGTTGCTATTCCACTAGCAACATTCTATGTAGAAGGCTGCACAGGCTTCTGTTTCTGTGAGTCTGACGTCCTGCACATTCCATGTAGAATCTCCAATAGTAGCAACAGTGGAGGAGTGGCCTAGTGGTTAGGGTGGTGGACTTTGGTCCTGAGGAACTGAGTTCGTTTCCCACTTCAGGCACAGGCAGCTCCTTGTGACTCTGGGCAAGTCACTTAACCCTCCATTGCCTACCGCATTGAGCCTGCCATGAGTGGGAAAGCGCGGGGTACAAATGTAACAAAAAACCACAAACTTGATGAACAAATACAACGTTCTCTTTGTGGCTGTTGGAGCTTCTGCTTTGTCAGTAGCTTCCTCTGGTGATCCATCTAGTTCTGCTGACAGGTCTGCAGCTCACTCCACTCCCGCTTGGGGTTCGGCATCTCTTCTCCCCACCCCCCACCCCACCTCCAATTTTCCTTTAAGTGGTCTTCTGTTGGTCCCTGGCAGTGGCTGCTTGCGGCTATGTCTGGAGCTTTCCCTTTGACCCATCCTGCCCGTGCAAAAATAGGAAGTGATATCGGAGGAGGCAGAACGGGCCAGAAGGAAAGCTTTTAAGCAGATCGCAGGCAGCATATGTGCTGCTGGGGACCAACAGAAGACCATTTTTAAGGTAGGTTGATATGCGAGTGGTGATGTTGAATCCTGAAGGTAGGTTAACGTGCGAGGGGTGATGTTGAATCCTGGTTGGAGGGAAATATGCTGGATCATACTGAAGACAGGGGTCAGGAGTGGAAGAGAGCAGAAAAGATGTTGGAGGAGACAAGAGATGCTGCAATGGGATTAAATTCTCTAATTACGATTAATTTTTTAAAAATCGCGTTTTGTGATGTATTAATCATATCGTTAACTGCGATTAACTTGCAGCCTTAAACATGCATCTATTTTAATGAACTCAACATTGCTGTATGTGTAAGTCTGAAGTTTCTGTTGTCTGCATGTTACTGTATCATAACCATTGCTTGCCTGACTAGTTTCTTGCATTTCTTTTTCTTTAGAGGCCTTTTTACTAAAGCTTAGTATTCGCTAAATGTCAAGAAGCCCATTTCATATCTACGGACTTCTTAGCAGTTAACGCACACTAAGCTTTAGTAAAAGGACCTCTTAATTTTTGTTATTTGTTTCCAATAACGGAAACCCTGGATAAACAAGAAAAGGAGAGTTGCCCATATGACATTTTTTTTAACACCATAATACATTCAAAATAGTACAACGTGAGTCTTCCTCATAAACCCACAAGGAGAGAAAATGGCCATGAAAAAATGGGGGAAACCTTCCCCTCCCCACAGAAATAAGCCTGGCCTAAATATGTACTGCCTCAATTGCTTCTTATGGACACTTAATGGACCAGTGTTCAGCTGACAGTGGTCAATTGTTTTTGTTTAATGTGCTGAGCATCGACGGCTAAATTAGCCCCATATATTCAGTGCTGAGCCATGTCATGCGGATTCCAGCCAATATACAGTCGGGCCCACATAAGACAGTTATGTGGGCCCTTACTGAATATCAGCCAGGACCCACACAACGTTTTAAAGACAGCAGCCTTTCCAATTCCCTGGCCGCCCTCCTTCGGATCCTCCCTCCCCCATCCCTTCTCCCCTAACAAAATCTTGACATATTGGCAGCCCTCGGACTGGGAGTGAAGACCAAAAAACTAGCGATATAACCTTAGCCAATACCCCAAATTGAAATTGCTTTAGGTAGTGTAGTTAATACATTTTATTCTTTCAGAAAAAGGTAAGTTATCCAAATTGAATTGTAAAGATGCTCTGGCCTGTTTTTTGCACCCACCATAATCTTTGCAGCAGCGTTGTGGAATATTTGCAATGTGGGTAGCTACTTTTTAGTAAGATCTAGGTACATCAGATTATAATAGTCCAAATTTGAAATAATCGCATTGTGCACCTCTATTAGAGACCTACAAGATCTCAGTCATCTTATTCTTATCATGGACATCAGTGTGCAATATCTTCAGTGATTCTTACACTGAAGAAAACTTAGATAATATCTCAGCATAAAATTTACTGAGATAAACAGCCAGATAAATTTGCTCCATCCTGGAGATCAAGCCCAGGATCTCCAATTTAGAAACCCTCCCACCCACCCTCCCCCAGGAGGAGTTGGGAGAAAGTCGCCTTCCCCCTCCTGCCCTAGACAGGAGAATTAGTGTTTTGAGGGCCCCATGTTGACTGGGGCCAAAGCCACCAGACAACACCAGAACATCTTTCTTCACTAACAAAACCTTAGAACCCTCCTCAATGCCCCCAGTGCTAACCTCTAAGCAAGAAGAAACACTGACATCCTCACATTAACACTCCATGAATTTCACACTGTATTAAGGTTTGTATCTGTTGATTTAATTTCTATTTAGAAGTCAAAGAAAATTCACATCTTATATCTCAAGATTTTTAGCAGTATTGGAGTTTAAAGTATTAATGTGTTGCATGGGACTTATAGGGGCATAATCGAACGGGGCGCCCAAGTTTTCATGAGGGCGTCCTCACAGGACAGCCCCGTGAAGGGGCGGGGAAACCCATGTTATCGAAATAAGATGGGCGTCCCAACTTTTGTTTCGATAATACGGTCGGGGACGCCCAAATCTCAACATTGAGGTCGACCTTAGAGATGGTCGACCTAAATGTTGAGATGGTCGACCTTAGAGAATGTCGTCCCCGGTTTTCAGCCATAATGGAAACCGAGGATGCCCATCTCAAAAACAACCAAATCCAAGCCCTTTGGTCTTGGGAGGAGCCAGAATTTGTAGTGCACTGGTCCCCCTCACATGCCAGGACTCCAACCGGGCATCCTATGGGGCACTGCAGTGGACTTCACAAATTGCTCCCAGGTGCATAGCTCCCTTACCTTGGGTGCTGAGCTGAGCCCCCCCAAACCCCCCCCCCCAAAAAAAAAACCCCCACTCCCCACAACTGTACACCACTAAGGGGTGAAGGGGGGCACCTATATGTGGGTACAGTGGGTTTCCCGTGAGTTTTGGAGGGCTCACATTTACGCCCACAAGGGTAACAGGGTGGGGGATGTGGGCCTGGGTACGTCTGTTGAAGTGCACTACACCCATTAAAACTGCTCCAGGGACCTGCATACTGCTTGCTGTCAGGGAGCTGGGTATGACATTTGAGGCTGGCAAAATTTTTTTTTTTTTTTTTTTTTTTAGGGTGGGAGGGGGTTGGTGACCACTGGGGAAGTAAGGGGAGGTCCCTCCGCTGGTCATCTGGTCAGTTCAGGCACCTTTTTAAGGCTTGGTCGCAAGAAAAAATGGACCAAGTAAAGTTGGCCAAGTGCTCAACAGGGACGCCCTTCTTTTTTCCATTATCAGCCGAGGACGCCCATCTCTTAATCATGCCCCAGTCCCGCCTTCGCTACGGTGCTGACACGCCCCCGTGAATTTTGGTCGTCCCCGCAATGGGAAGCAGTTGAGGACGCCCAGAATCGGCTTTCGATTATGCTGATTTGGGCGACCCTGAGAGAAGGACGCCCATCTCCCAATTTGTGTCGGAAGACGGGCGCCCTTCTCTTTCGAAAATAAGCCTGAAAGTGACCCAAGCATATATTTAGTCAACCATTTTGAGGCAATTCATTTCCTTCCCTGTCGGAGAATTTGTAGTGGTGATCGTTCTGCTAATAGCATTCTCTTTAATGCATGTATCTGGCTTGTACTGAATTATCTTTTGCATCATTGTGAGTAGGCCCTTGTTCAGTTGATGTCTCTGGTATGTTTGTCATCCGTTCAGGTGTCTGAGTTGACAGAAGTATTAATTGTGTGCTGATTCTGCAGCACATCCGTCTCCACCAGCAGATGGAAGTGTCTGTACAGATTGACCAGATTATACAGTACTTGCCAACAAGTTTGATCTGTGTATTACTATATATAGATAATTCTACTGACCTATCTACCTAATTTCTTACACAGTAATATGTTAAATTAGACCATACCTCTTGCTCTGTTTAAGATTATACCTTTTGCAACATAGTGTAAGCCACATTGAGCCTGCAAATAGGTGGGAAAATGTGGGGTACAAATGCAGCAAATAAATAAAATAAATAGATAGATATTAGATGTTTGATGTCAACATCTTGAGGTTTGGCTTTAATACATCATGCTTTCAAGAATGGTCAATTTATTTTATGAAGTGATATGGACAACCTATTTGCTGCAGCCATGGAACTGGTATTCTTATCAACAGGTGCAAGATTATATTACCACACTATCATACACTCATCGTGCAGATTTTGCAGAATCTCAGTTTGATTAAAAATGACCATAGCCAAAAGTCCGCAAAAGCCTGGTAGGTCAATACTATGCTGGGCTTCAGAAATAGTTAATCTGTCACCACTTCAGAGAATAATGGATTAATGGACTCCTTCACGGACCCTGCTTGAATACCTTCTACGCTTGTCTGAATGTGGTCTCAAGACAAAATATGTAAGAGTTCACCAGTGCAATTAGTTCTTTTCATCGCCGTGTAGAGGGTAAGCCTATCCCTGGACAGCCTTTAGTTGTTCACTTCATGAGAGGTTTGCTTTTGTCAAAGCCCCCTGTCAAACCTCCACCAGTGTCATGGGATCTCAATGTCGTTCTCACCCAACTGATGAAAGCTCCTTTTGAGCCACTGAATTCCTGCCATCTGAAGTACTTGACCTGGAAGGTCATTTTCTTGGTGGCTGTTACTTCAGCTCCTAGGGTCAGTGAGCTTCAGGCCTTGGTAGTGCATGCACCTTATATCAAGTTTCATCACAACAGAGTAGTCCTCCGCACGCACCCTAAGTTCCTTCTGAAGGTGGTGTCGGAGTTCCATCTGAACCAGTCAATTGTCTTGCCAACATTCCTTCCCCGTCCTCATACCTGCCCTGGCGAAAGCAGTTTGCATACCTTGGACTGCAAGAGAGCATTGGCTTTTTACGTGGAGCGGACAAAGCCCTTCAGACATGTCCACCCAGTTGTGTTTCTTTTGATCCCAACAAGAGGGGAGTCGCCATCGGAAAACCCACAATCTCCAATTGGCTAGCAGATTGCTTTTCCTTCACTAATGCCCAAGCTGGGCTGACTCTAGAGGGCCATGTCACGGCTCATAATGTTAGAGCCATGGCTGCATCAGTGGCTCACTTAAAGTCAGCCTCTGTTGAAGAGATTTGCAAGGCTGCAACATGGTCATCAGTCCACACATTCACATCTCACTACTGCCTTCAGCAGGATACCCGACGCGACAGTCGTTTTGGGCGGTCAGTGTTGCAGAATCTGTTCGGGGTTTAGAATCCAACTCCACCCCCCTAGACCCATTTTTGTTCTGTTCCAGGCTGCACTCTCAGTTAGTTGTTTTATCGAGGCCCAATTGACCAATGTTCATTGTTTTGAGTGAGCCTGGTTGCTAGGGAAGCCCCCACATGTGAGAACAAGCAGTCTGCTTGTCCTCTGAGAAAGCAAAGATACTTACCCGTAGCAGGTATTATTTTTTTATTTTTGTTACATTTGTACCCCGCGCTTTCCCACTCATGGCAGGCTCAATGCGGCAGGCAATGGAGGGTTAAGTGACTTGCCCAGAGTCACAAGGAGCTGCCTGTGCCGGGAATCGAACTCAGTTCCTCAGTTCCCCAGGACCAAAGTCCACCACCCTAACCACTAGGCCACTCCTCCACTCTGAGGAGAGCAGGCTGATTGTTCTCACAAACCCGCCCACCTCCCCTTTTGGAGTTGTTACTAGTTTGTTGTATGCTTTTTGATTTAACTAAGGGGCACGCTTGCACGACGGGCAGGAAGTCCGCGCATGCGCGGTGCATGTAATTCACGCGTCAGAAGACTCTGGGCAAAACTTCTTATTTTCGCTTCAAAAAATTTGCTCCATTTCCTGGGCCGACGAGGACGTCGACCCACATGTGAAAACAATCAGCCTGCTGTCCTCAGAGAATACCTGCTACAGGTAAGTATCTTTGCTTTGTGAGCCCATAAGGGACAGGGCAAAGTATCTGTAATAGAAATTGTTAACTGCATAGTCACCTCAGGGATCATTTGAGGTATATCAAGTGCTGAACATAAATGTACTCGCCACTTCTGATGATAATTCACAAAGTACAGTGTATGGTTTGCTAATTTATGGTAACTATATTTCAGAATTACTAATTCCACTAGTGTAAGCTGTTTGGTACTTGCCAGTGTTAAATATGCACACACGTATATGTGTTTTTAGTTTTTGCAGACTGTATAATTCTTTCTGGATTTGGAGTGGCGATCATAATGTTTTCTCTCTTGTTACCCCTGTCTTCCCATTGTGTGTAGTTTTACAGTGCTTCAGGGATGCCGACAAAGCACCTGTCTGACAGCGTCTGCGCAGTGTGTGGTCAACCCATCTTTGTAGATGTTAATGAAGAAGGAATTATAGAAAACACCTACAGACTATCCTGCAACCATGTGTATCCTTTTATAACCTCTAAAACCACCGTGCTGGGATCTGCATCTTTCGTGAGAGGAAGGAAGGAAAAGTGTGGTTGTTTTTTACAATGAAAAAAGACATCTTCAAGTCGGGAGTCTTGCAATTCTATAACTGTAGACGGTTAGCTGTCAGCAGTTGAGAGCATAGGGGGCATGGCAATCGGCATGATTTCCAAGGGGAAAGGCGTAGGTCTGTAGCCGCTGGAAGAATTACAGAGGGAGAGGTAAGGATGTAGGACTGATAGAAGTCTGAGGGAACGTATAAGAAAACCTCCAGCCCTCCTCAAACATATTCCCTTGTTAACACAGCCAGACCAGGGAACCCTAATCAACATGGTGGGGCCCCAAAACAAAAAGTATAAAAGCCTGAGGTTTGGGTAAGTCGGGGAGGTCTAGAGGGAAGAGGAAGGAACCTCCAGGACAGATTCCAGGACCCCTCAGGAAGAGTTTTGATGCCTGCATGATTAGAGACGATAATACTGCACGATAGAGCAGGCTCTCATGTCTGGAGTAAAGGTTTTGTGTTTCTGAGCATAAACTATGTGAATTCTTTCACTGCCTTTAAACTGAAACCTTTGTGTTTAAAGGCTCAGGGCACTGATCCCTCATGCTATCACAGAAAGCACTGGAAGGCTTTCAGAATAAGACTTGAAGGGTTGAGGGTGGGAGAGACATGTGCATGGTTTAGGGCTTGTGGTGGCAGAGCGGTTTACAAACGGGACTGTTGTAACTGGGAATGTGTTAGATCATAAAAAAGAAGAAAGGGGGAAACGGGCATTCTAATTTGAGATTTAACTTTGGATTTTATAATAGTTTTGTGGTGAGGCTCAGTTAGATTTCAGTTTACTTTAACCATCTCCTATCCTCACTAGGTAAATCAAGCATTGCTGCTTCTGACAGAACTTGTAAGTGTCCCGTTTACATCCGTTTCAGACTAGTGGTTTGTCACTTAGTGTGAGTCCATTAATGATGTGGGTTTGCCCACGCTTGGCTGTAAGGCTGCCATTTGAAGTGAAATTCTTGGGCTCTACTAATAGTTTTCCTTTTGAGTGTGCGATGACTCGGGTTTCCTGGTACAGGCAGGCGTACGTATACAGTTCATTGATGTGGAAGATCTTACCCTTGTTCTGCGCATTGACTGGTAATAGAGTAGTGTCGGTATATCAGTGTGCCAGTAAAACAAGAGTACAGGCTGGTGTATGCTGAGCAAGTAAACGGATTTAAGCATCATCGTTTTTCGCTTTACTTTTCCCCAGACAGGCATGAATGATGAAAAAGCCTTTTTTTTCTAATTTTGGATTAGTGTATGTGATTTAATTGCTTTCCTTGGCTTGTGCTCCTCAAGATGGGTAGGAATGAAGTGCAGACAATGTTCTTGAGCCCCTGGAGGGACAGAGGACCCTTTTAGCTATTACACAACAGTGACACCTGCTGGCCGGACCAAGGGTGTATGCATACTGAATTCCAGAGCAAGCCATGGTCTATGTCCCTTAGATGAGGACTGTCACTACGCTGCCTGAGCTAATTAGGGCGGAGGTAATTATTTAAAAAAATGGGAAAACCACCCCATAGCCAAACAGAGATCAGCTCTGATTGAGCTGAAAGCCCACAGCAGCAGGTGCAAATTGTTGACCCTCCTCTCCCACCCCGCCAATTTTTTTTTAATATTTGAATACTGATAAGATATCCAGATCCTCTGTTTTAAATTTTTAAGCAAGGTGGGTTTTATGCAGAAAACTGCTGAAACACATTGCTGACAGTTGAGATATTTGGCCACCACATTAAAAAAAAAAAAACCCTTTTTAACCAGTAAACTGAGCAATGCATAGATTTATGTTATAGCACACTTAATAGTGCTCATAATCCAGGGGTTCTCAACCCAGTCCTTGGGGTACACCCAGCCAGTTGAGTTTTCCGGTTATCCACAATGAATATGCATGAAATAGATTTACATACCAAGGAGGTAGTGCATGAAAAATCTCTCTCATGCATATTCATTGTGGATATCTGGAAAACCCAACTGGCTGGATGTACCCCAAGGATTGGGTTGAGATGAACTAACGTAATCCAACGTCAAGGGCAACAAGCTGGGCAAGAATGAATTCTGATTTCTCTTTCATAAAGACGAGATTACATCTCCCCACATGAAACTTGCCAAAAAGCAGGGCTGGGTCAGCTTGTGTCCTTAGACTTGGAGCTGTATAGTTATCCTGCTAAAGATAGGCCTCTGATCTTAAAAGCTCCTAAAACATCGCGCTCGACTAATATTTCAGGTTTCTCCTAGACCCAGTGCCCCACCATCCTTAGTAATGCAACAGGTCCCAACAGTAAAATAAAAAAGAGAAAGCAGAAAGCATTTTCATCACTTTATTCATTCAAACACTAGGACAATCTCGCAAAGGGATGGTAATCGCTTGCCTCATCAAAGCAAGAAAATTCAGACACAATGGAGAGAGTGAAGTCAGTATGTGACTTCAGTGACCTCTCCCTGCATGTGTTTCGAATATAAATAGCCCTGCCAGAAAAGTAATCCTCTCCAAAATATGTTTTGTAAAAATGATTTGTGTTTACCAGGGCATTTGAGGTTTTTACTATTGTGTGAGCAAACATATCATATGAATGTTTTCCTGTTCCTCTTTTTTTTTTTTTTTTTTTTTCCAGTGTGACCTGTTTTATCTCTGTACCTCACATGTGAGCTGTGCCCTAACTCTGAAATAAATCTTCATTTCAGGCTATTTTGGTTTGCTGGTTCATAAGGGGATTTTTGAAAACTTATTTTTTTCCTTGTGTAAAGTGAAAAAAAAAAAAATATATATATATATTCAGAAATGTTTTCATGGCCAAGTGGGGAAGGTTTGCATTTGTAGACTTTTAGGATAAGTGTGGTTAACCAAGGTTTCACATAACGAGAAGCAGTCTGCAGACCCAGAGTACATGGGTGTCAGTAACAAAGAACATTATAAAAAAGAATTTAGCTTTAAGGAAGAGATCTGCGCTGTGCTGCGCTGCGTATGCCTTGTAGCGCTATAGAAATGCTAAATAGTAGTAGTAGTAGTAGTCTTGGGGGCTTGTAGTCTGTAGTAGAGTTAGGTTGTCACCCATCTGCGAGTAAATTAGGGGTAAGATGTAACAAGTCTACCAGAAAGCACAGAGCGCTGCAATGAGGAAAATGAGAGGAAGTGATGTTGCTGTGGCTAGAAGGGTGCTGGGTAATGTAGTTCCAATGCAGATAAGTATGGCCAATTGAGGTGATGTTTAATCATGAAACGGCAGCTGTTGAGCAGAAGGTCAAGAAGTTGCCAAATGAAGCTAGAGAAGCAAGATCAGTTGGACGGAAGCAGGTAAACCTAGAGCTTCCATTCCAGGTGAGCAGGGCTTACAAGGAGCCTTGAAGAGCCCTGCAGCTCAAAGTTGGATTTAAAGAACGAAAACAGTAGTCTCTTAAAGCGGTTATGTGCTGTGAAAGAACTTTATTCTTGCTTGTATACAATTGCCTTATTAAATGCTGCTATCTGAAGGAAGTAGCAGACCCGGAAATGGAATAACACTATTTCAGGAAGTCTGCCTGGTTGGTGGGCAGCAGTCCAGGACAGGATGAGTAGCAGGGTTTGCGTTAGTCTAACCAGCCTTTTTCTATATCAGCCTTTCAGTTTTCTCCTTTTTCCCCCTGCACTCCAGTACCCATCACTTGGTTCCCAAGAGGAAGAAGATAAGTTGGCATAACTTTTTCTGCATTGGATCACTACCATTGTTGTAGAATTGGTTCCATATTATCTTTCAGTGTTTTTCTATTTATTAAATTACAGTGGAAGATAGTATAGGAAATTCCTTCCAGAAACCTTTTGTTATATTTCCTCTCTAATACCCTCTGCTTACTAGCTGTCCCATTCTGAGATAGCCTATACTACTGCTACTACTTATTTCTAAAGCGCTACAAGACGTACGCAGCACTGTACACTTGAACATGAAGAGACAGTCCCTGCTCCACAGAGCTTACAATCTAATTAGGACAGACAAACAGGACAAATAAAGGATAAGGACAAAGAGTAGCAAGATTCCGGAATCCCAAAGTGTGACAAGATTCCATGCAGAATCCCAAAGAGTAGCAAGATTCCGGAATCCCAAAGAGTAGCAAGATTCCAGAATCCCAAAGACTACTACTACTTATCATTTCTATAGCGCTACTAGACGTACGCAGCGCTGTACAGAACGTGTAAGAGACAGTCCCTGCTCGACAGAGCTTACAATCAAGTTAGGACAGACAAACAGGACAAATAAGGGATAAGGACAAAGAGTAGCAAGATTTGGAATCCCTAAGAGTAGCAACAATCCAGAATGCCAAACAGTAGCAAGATTCCATAATCCTAAAGTAGCAAGATTCTGTGCAGAATCCCAGAGAGTAGCAAGATTCCGCAATTCCAAACACTACTACTTATTATTTCTATAGCGCTACTAGACATACGCAGCACTGTACACTGGACATGAAGAGACAGTCCCTGCTCCACAGAGCTTACAATCTAATTAGGACGGACAAACAGAACAAATAAGAGATAAGGGAATATTAAAGTGAGGATGATAAAATAAGGGTTCTGAACAAGTGAATAAGGGTTAGGAGTTAAAAGCAGCATCAAAAAGGTGGGCTTTTAGCTTAGATTTGAAGACGGCCAGAGATGGAGCTTGACGTACCGGCTCAGGAAGTCTATTCCAGGCATATGGTGCAGCAAGATAAAAGGATATACATCCTATGAAACTGTCGGTGACCTCACCCAGCTTATCTTCTGTCTTTGTTTTGAAAGGGCTCTCCTGACTTTTCAGCTTGTGCCCAGTTGAAGTTTGCTTCAGCTTTGCTCTTGTGTCAGCAGAAGTATTCATTCACAGATGTCCGAGCACACCTCACCACTCAATCACTTGGACACAGTGGTGACAGTCTTCTGGCTGAGTGATACAGTTCAGCCCTACCTTCTGGCCATGGTGCAAGCGTGGCCAACCCTTAGATGTCTGGGGTTTTTCTGTTGTCCTGTCAAGGTGTGGAGCAAGCCGTTGGTGTTCTTTCAAACTGCCTGTTCCCTGTAATATATCTGTCCAACTCTGACCTGACTGAAGCTTGGTATTACCCTCGCACTTTGATTTGTTGGATGCTGACTCTCACTGTGATACGTAATTACTGTTTTCCTTCCTTAACCATTTTCCTCCACCAGGTTTCACGAGTTCTGTATCCGTGGTTGGTGCATTGTGGGGAAGAAGCAGACGTGTCCTTACTGTAAAGAGAAGGTGGATCTGAAGCGAATGTTCAGTAACCCGTATCCTTTTCTGGGGAGTGATGGTATCTGTGTCAGTGTTCTTTCACTAATACCTACTAGTGCACTTTGCTGATGAGGACAGGGATCCTTTAGTGGAACAGATTGACACAGTGTGCTTAACTTCTGGCGGTAGTTGCCACTGATCCAACCTCCGGTCCAATATCAAAGTTCCACCCCTTCCCTCACCTCTAAATATAATAATAATAATAATAATAATAATAATAATGATTTTTATTATTTCCAACCCAGTAGAAGTTGGAAAAAAATATACAGAAGTAGTGAAAAATGTCTGACTTGGGAAAAAAACAAATCTCTGAAAATTTAATGGGGTGGGATGAAACTTGGCATGGAAGAAAAACTGGTAAAAAGACGAATTGAGTTTGAAAATGGGCCAAATAATCCCTCTCCCTCCTCCCCTCCAAAAAAAATGGCCCAGTGTGTGTTATCTTTGAAAAAAGGAGTTAGTTTCTCTAGCATAGAAACTTATTAAACAGGGAAACACAATAGTTAGGCAATACCTCCTTTTCAAACTGCCTCTTCCCTGCTACCCTGCTAATTGCCCCACCCTAAAACACTACCTCTTGCAACTCCCACCTCCCTGAAAACTGCTCCCATCCCCAAAACTCTCCCCTGCAACAGTCTCAAGACCTCACAAACTGCCCCATCCTGAAAACCTGCCTCCTGCAACTCTCCTATCTCCCTGCAAACTGATCTCACCCCCAGCAACTTCCTTCCTGCAACCCACCTCATCACCCCACAAACTGCCTGCATGCCCAATAACTACCCCTTCAACTGCCTCAACACCCCATAATTGCCCCACCACTGTGCAAAGTGCCCTACCCTCCAAAATTGCACTTAGGTCTTGCCCACCTACCTGCAAACTGCCCTACCCCAAAAAATACATCTCCCAACTGCCTCACTACCTTGCAAATTGCTCCAAACCCCAAAACTACCCCCACAGCTCTCCCATCATCCTGCAAGTTGAACCTGTACTGATAAACTACCTCTACAACTGTCCCTCTGCTTTGCAAACTACCCCACCTTCCAAAACTATCCCTTTAACTGCCCCATGCAGCTGCTCATATTCCCAAAACCTACCCCTACAACTGCTCTACCATCCCACAAACTGCCCTCCCCCGAGTTATCCTCCACAGACACAACACATGTGAAGTTAGGAACTAAAAAGGAAGCTCTCTTAGTCTTTTTGGCATGATGCGAGTACTATGGCACATGTTAGCAGTAAATCTGAGAGACTGCAATCGTATTCCACGTACCTTGTCCACATACCTTGTCTTAGGAGTGAGGTTCATGCCTGTCATGGTATGTGCAAAACTAACCCATTTAGTTTTAGCGGAGATTGGATGGCAGAGGCGGAGCTGGTGGTTGGGAGGCGGGGTTAGTGCTGGGCAGACTTATACGGTCTGTGCCTTGAACAAGACAGATACAAATCAAGGTATACACAAAAAGTAACACATATGAGTTCATCTTGTTGGGCAGACTGGATGGACCGTGCAAGTCTTTCTGTCGTCATCTACTATGTTACTATGTAATTACTCCTCTTAAGGAACAGTTCGTTTTAGGAGTGGCCTAGTGGTTAGGATGGTGGACTTTGGTCCTGAGGAACTGAGTTTGATTCCCACTTCAGGCACAGGCAGCTCCTTGTGACTCTGGGCAAGTCACTTAACCCTCCATTGCCCCATGTAAGCCGCACTGAGCTTGCCATGAGTGGGGAAGTGCGGGGTACAAATGTAACAAAAAAAAACAAAACTTGTAGATCACATCAATCTGTTGTTTCTTCGAATAAATCGGAGTTAATACTCCTGTTTCTTTATCAAGTTATTTTCAACATCTATTGACTGAAACATGATCTTTATAATCCACAAATGACTCAGGATTCTTCAAAAGTCATTTCCAAACAATGCAGTCCACATTAGTCTGTTGTTTATTACTCTCATAAATTGAAGTTAACAAGTCTGTTCCTTTTCATTGAGTTCTTTTCGGTTTTTAAAGATTTTGAGCACATTCTTCATAATATATAAATGGCCCGAGGATCACATGATTACTCTTGTCACTTCAGTAATTGGTAACTAACTTCATACTGGTATCGTCTGTTGTAGTGATATATCCACATCTACATCAAGACCCTACACGCACGTGTTTCGCGCCGTAGAGCATCTTCAGGGGTTGTATATTCTAAATGAACAACAATACATCATAATCTGTCTTTTCCTTTTTCACATATGTTCATAAAATATATATACAAAACGTGTCATGCTTACCGGCTACCAAAGGTTGTTGAGCACTCGAAAACCAATTGCTCGTGAAGACGCCAAAAGCGGACGCCCACGAATGCGTATGGATTACAACAGGAACTCACCACCATCACCTAAATGTTTAGCCACTCAATTTCTTTGTTAAGGCTGTGGGGAATTACCGTATTCCACCTAAATATAAGGCGTTGTTCCTTTCTTAATAACATCAAGGGGATATTACCCCCCTCTCTCAGATCTATCTTGATTCAATACTGCAAAGCGTAAATCCTGTATTGTGTGTTCCTTTAATTGCCAATGAGACACTATGGGGGCTTCTGTACGACCAGTGCGCAGATTGCTCAAGTGTTGGGCAATATGAGTTTTAATTTTCCGAGCGGTTTGGCCAATATACCATAAGCCACACGGATACTCAATGCCATAAACACAGTTCATCGTGTTGCAATCTGTGTAACCCATCAATTTATACTTTTTACCATTAGTACGAGGGATAGTGATTTCTTGAACTTGTAATGCATATTGACAATATATACACAGTGATTGCACACACCGGGACCTTCATCAACTAATCTGTTCTGTTGTATGGTATTCCTGCTAGGACTCAGACGTTCGCCCAGTTTAGCACCTCGGGGGAAAAAGCAAACCTAGGGAAGTTCTGAAACATTTCATGTATGCCCAAAATCGACCAATGTTTTTTTATGATTTGAACTATATCTTTTGACATTTCAGTGTACAGAAGCACACATGTCAAAGGTGGTCGTTCGTTCTTTTTCCAAACTATTAGGGCGGCACCATTCCCATTGAAAATTAAATTCTCTTTTTGCTGCTTTTTTCAATATTTTATGGGGATACCCTCTCTGGGAAAACCTGGACATCATCTGCCCAGCTTGTATTTTAAATTCATCCCGGGAACTACACAACCTACGGATGCGAAGTAGCTGACTAGTTGGTATACTATTCTTTAACATCTGCGGATGATGACTACGATAATGTAGTATGGTATTCTGATCCGTATCTTTTCGATACGCCTTGGTCACAAACTGTCCCATGTTGACATCCAAAAAGTTAACTTCATGCTGACCTATATTGATATACAAATTTAATATGTGCACTTTTGGAATTCAAATATTCCATAAATGTTTACCAAATTATCTTTATTGCCACACCAAATCAACAGTATATCATCGATGTACCGTAACCATGCAACTACTTCCCCAAAATATCTCGACGTGTAAACAAACTACTTTTCTAATTGGTCCATATACAAACAAGCCACCGTGGGGGCTACTGTAGCCCCCATGGCTACCCCTTTTATTTGTTGAAATAAAATGTTTTGAAACATAAAGTAATTATGGAAAATCACTAGCTCAGCCATATCTTTTCAGTAATTTTACCTTCAATGCTGATAGAGGTAACGTGTCAAGTAGCTTAAGAGGAGTAATCCTGAAAACCTGACTGAGTTGCAGTCTTTGAGGACTGTCGGTGAGCACCCCTGCCTGGCAGGTTCAGTCCCTAGTGTTCTCTGCCCCCTTTCTATGGTGTACACCCCTCACTTACTTTCTCTCTCCTAGCAAGACCCACAGTTTTCTTTTCATAGCGCTGTGTCGCAACCTCCCATCCCACCCCCTCATTGTTCACACTCCATCCCGATACAGCTTCCTTTCATTCCTCTTGCCCTCTCACACACGTATATATTTCTTTATTTCTTACTCTGAAACCAATTCTCCCCCTCCCCCTAAAGCTAGCGCACATATGCACCTATAGCGTTCTCTCTCTCTCTCTCTCACCTAGCACACACATTCCATTTGTTCTCTCCTCAGCACCCACCTGACCCCATACACCTGGCTTGTCTAGACCGCAGGCCAGACCGCAGAAGCTCTGGGTGAAGTCCTCCAATAGGATACGTTTCTCGGCTGAGAGTAGCTTGAGCCATGTGACACCTGAAGTTGAGTCTGTTCCCTTGGTACCAATTGCCGAAGGCAGGGGGCTACATGTGAGAGAGAATGGGTGATGGGGGGGTACATATGAGAGAGAAAAAGAGAATGGGTGACGGGGTTACATATGAGAGAGAGTGGGTGACGGCAAGGGGCGGTACATATGAGAGAGAGAAAGAATGGTTGACGGCAGGGGGTACTATATGAGAGAGAATGGGTGATGGCAGGGGAGACAAATCAAGGTAAGGTATACACAAAAAGTAGCACATATGAGTTATCTTGTTGGGCAGACTGGATGGACCATGCAGGTCTTTTTCTGCCGTCATCTACTATGTTACTTGTCACATGGAAGAGAGAGAGAGCGTGAGTGTGCTTATGCGCACACATGCATGTCTTGGACCTATGAATATTACGAAATATTAAAATTTGCCCCAAGCCTTTAGGGGCTATCCTGGAAAATTTTAAAGTTCCATCCATACTGTATCTATGCAGATGATATAAAGGTGTTTCCCATTTTAGGTGATTGCTCTGATACTCTACACAATATTACTTTGAGTGCATACCATTGAAAATTGTACATAAGTAATGCCATACTGGGAAAAGACCAAAGGTCCATCGAGCCCAGCATCCTGTCCCCAACAGCGGCCAATCCAGGTCAAGGGCACCTGGCAAGCTACCCAAACGTACAAACATTTTATACATGTTATTCCCGAAATTGTGGATTTTTCCCAAGTCCATTTAGTAGCAGTCTATGGACTTTTCCTTTAGGAAACCGTCCAACCCCTTTATAAACTCTGCCAAGCTAACCTTGATAATTGCTTAAAATTGAGAAAACCACATTTTTGTGGTTGGGTCCTTCAGATTCCATTGAATTATCTCAACATGTTTCAATTGGCATCAATGTTTTTGCGCTGGACTCATGTTCGAGAATCTTAGGAGTTGACATGGATTGTTCTATGACATCACCTAATCAGTCAAACCTCTGATTAGTAAGTCTTTTTATATGTTAAAAAAAAAAAACTTAGATCGATACGTAAATACTTCACAAACTTGAAAAATTTAGACTGTTAAAATGAGCAATAGCCCAGTTTTCTTCTACCAAAAAAAAGATCTTGAGTTTAAAAATGGGGATCAGGTTTAGTGCCTCAGTAACGGAAGTCTGTGCTGCTGCAGAATACCCATAAAACCACATTTTTACATAAACACTCATAAGATGGTTTATTTAAAATTTTTGTATACTAGTTTTTTGGCTTAGTCATCTAATGCAGTTAACAAATGAAGACACAGTCCAATAAAAATATATATAACATATGATAAATACAGGAACACAAAAAGCAGATTAACAGTCGTCCAATGCTGGATATTACATCTGCAAAGGGGAGGTAAGATGTGAAAGGTCACCAAAATAAAACACGGCCTGCAATATAAACCTTAGAGACAGAGTTAAGGTAAAAGATGTACAATAGGCAGAAGGAAAGAAATGACTAAAAATGTAAAATGAGGTGACTTGATTATTTTTCATATACATTAGGGAGAGGAGGAAGGCCAGAAATGAAATTAACAAGATTCAAAGGTGCTGAGGATCGATGTGATGCTGACAAATACTTTGGTGTTAATTGGGGAAAAAACCCTGGAGATGGTTGACAAAGATACATATAGGAATAGGGTAGGTACCACACCATTCACAGAACAACTTGAGTTAAAGGGGAATGGGACTTGATATACTGCTTTTCTGTGGTATTTTGCAACTACATTCAAAGCGGTTTACATATATTCAGGTACTTATTTTGTACCAGGGGCAACGGAGGGTTAAGTGACTTGCCTAGAGTTACAAGGAGCTGCAGTGGGAATCGAACCCAGTTCCCTAGGATCAGAGTCCACTGCACTAACCACTAGCCTACTCCTCAACTATGTACATTCCATGTAGAAGCCTGCCCTTGCAGATCAGCAGGACGTCATACTCACAGAAACAGAAGCCTGCACGGCCGCGTTGCTGATCTGCAAGGGCAGGCTTCTACATGGAATGTACATAGTGGAATAGCAACATTCCATGTAGAATCTCCAATAGTAGCAACATTCCATGTAGAATCTCCAATAGTAGCAACAGCAACATTCCATGTAGAATCTCAAATAGGGAAATGGGACTTGATATACTGCCTTTCTGAGGTTTTTGCAACTACGTTCAAAGCGTTTTACATATATTCAGGTACTTACTTGTACCAGGGGCAACAGAGGGTTAAGTGACTTGTCCAGAGTCACAGGAGCTGCAGTGGGAATCGAACCCAGTTCCCCAGGATCAGAGTCCACTGCACTAACCACTAGGCTACTCCTCCACTCCAGACATGCAGGTTCCAGCTAGCTGGGCTTTCAGGGGCTACATGACATTTGGGTGCCAAATAGTCCAGCACCAGTGTGTATCAACACCTAAACGGCAGCATCTAAAAGTCCTGCTTGGGGGGGGGGGGGGGGGGGGGAGTATTAAACTGGATGAGGGATGGGAACTCCTTGCATTGTCTAGACCACATCCTGGTTTCAAACAAGTTACCCAAAGCAGTTTGTAATAATAATAAACAGCAATCTGAACATAATAAAATGGAAGACACAATCATAAAATCTAAACATTAACATCAAAATTAAGTTTGAAAACACAAACTGATAAAGACATTCATAAGAGGAAAGAGCTCATTTCCCTTTACCTCTGGACTGAAACTCTAGGTTTGTTCATACTGAAACTACCCTATCTACCCATTGTCATACTGCAAGCATAATTATCAACCAGCTACGGTTGTTTCCAGTTCTGCTAAACCCATGGACACAAGATGAAACTGCAGAGCAGTAAAAAGAAAAATAACTCGTATATTAAACGTTATATATCATTTATAGTACTAATTATTAGACTGGCCTAATGATGCATGCATCCAGTTAATTTTACCACCACTCTTGCTCTGGCCCAACAATCGATTGCAGCAAAGCACGAAAAACTACTGTGAACATGAGCAACTTTTTCTATTGCACATCAATTCTCCCATAAGAGAAATGCTTTTAATTTTGTTTGCTTCTAGTGTGAAGACTGTGTGCGACTAAGCTCCTGCTTTCAGCCTTCTTATATATTTTACTAGTAAAAAAGGCCCGTTTCTGGAACGAATGAAACGGCGCTAGCAAGGTTTTCCTGGGAGTGTGTATGTTTGAGAGAGAGAGCCAGAGTGAATGTGCGGGTGTGTGACAGAGTGAGACTGTCTGTGTGATAGTGTGTGTGTGAGAATGAGAGTGTGTGACAGGGCCCCCTCCCCTGTTCCTAATGCCCCTCACCCCGTTCCCTCCCCTCCTTTTCCTCCTCCTCCCCACACTTTGGGTTCCTTAAGGCTTTCAAAAGTCTATGTACCCCCGTGGCCCTAACGCCCAGTATCCGGATACCCCACCGCTTTCCTCCTCACCCCTCCCCCAAGATGTAATACTTTCACGTCCTTCATTTTTTAAAAAAAGTGTCCTATCTACCCTGTGTACAAATGCCCGGCATTCAGATTGTGTTCCTCTCGTAAATTTTCATTTCTTTCATTCATTCAGAACTTGCCCCCCCCCCACCCTGAACACTTTTGGTTCCTTCAGTCTTTTAAAACTGTCCTATGTACCCTGTGTGCTAATGAGATTGTTTTCCTATCCCAAATTTGCACGTCTTTCAGTCATTCACAACTCCCGCCCCCCCTTCTCCAGTTTAACACTTTTGTTTCCTTCAGTCTTTTAAAACTCTCCTATCAACCCTGTGTCCTAATGGCCAGCACTCAGATTGTTTTGCTTTGCCAAATTGTCTGTCATTGAGGTCAGTGCGTGCCTGCCTAGCAGACCACTTCCAGCAGGCACGGTCCCAGGCACATCCTGTTGGAGGTGAGAATTATTATATAGGATAAGAGCTGGGCAGCAGTGTGTCTCTTTGAGAAATTTTGTCGATATTGTGTGTCTGGATGTTCAAAAGGCGTTTGACAAAGTACCTCATGAAAGATCCAAAGAAAATTAGAAAGTCATGGGTTGGAAGTAATGTTGTATTGTGGATTAAAAACTGGTTAAAAGATAGAAAACAGAGAGTAGAGTTAAATGGTCAGTATTCTCAATAGAGAAGGGTAGATAGTGGGGTTTCCCAGGGGTCTGGGCAGGGACTGCTGCTTTTTAACATATTTTAAATGATCTAGAGATGGGAGTAACTAGTGAGGTAATTAAATTTGCTGATGACACAAAGTTGTTAAAGCACAAGAGAATTGTGAAAAGTTGGAAGAGGACCTTATAAGACTGGGTAACTGGACAGCCAAATGGCAGATGATGTTTAATGTGAGCAAGTGCAAAGTGATGCATGTGGGGAAAGAGGAACCCAGACTATAGCTACGTGTTGCAAGATTCCACAGTAGGAGTCACTGCCTAGGAAAAGGATCTAGGAGTCATCGTTGATATGTTGAAACCCTCTGCTCAGTGTGTGGCGGTGGCGAAGAAAGCAAATAGAATGTTATGAATTATTAGGGAAGGAATGGAAAACAAAAATGAGAATGTTATAATGCCTTTGTGTGATTCCATGATGCGACCACACCTCGAATACTGTGTGCAATTTTGGTCACCGCATCTCAAAAGTGATATAATGGAACTAGGGTACAGAGAAGGGCGATGAAAATGATAAATGGAATGAGACGACTTCTCTATGAGGAAAGGCTAAAGCGGCTAGGGCTCCTCAGCTTGGAGAAGAGATAGCTGAAGGGAGATATGATACATGAGGTCTATAAAATACTGAGTAGAGTGGACCAGGTAGATGTGAATCGCTTATTTACGCTTTCCAAAAATACTAGGACTAGGGGGATGCAATGAAGCCACTAAGTAGTAAATTTAAAACAAACTGGAGAAAATATTTCTTCACTCAACATGTAATTAAACTCGAATTTGTTGCCAGAGAATGTGGTAAAAGCAGTTAGCTTAGCAGGGTTTACCGAAGGTTTTGATAATTTCCTAAAAGTAAAGTCCATAAGCTATTGTTAAGATGGACTTGGGAAAATCCACTGCTTATTTCTAGGATAAGCAGCATTAAATCTGTTTTATTGTTCTGGGATCTTGCCTGGTACTTGTGACGTGGATTGGTAACGGAAACAGGATACTGGTTTTAATGGACCTTCGATCTGTCCCTATATGGGCAACGCTTATGTTTTGTTTTTGTTACATTTGTATCCCGCGCTTTCCCACTCATGGCAGGCTCAATGTGACTTACATGGAGCAATGGAGGGTTAAGTGACTTGCCCAGAGTCACAAGGAGCTGCCTGTGCCTGAAGTGGAAATCAAACTCAGTTCCTCAGTTCCCCAGGACCAAAGTCCACCACCCTAACCACTAGGCCACTCCTCCACTCCACATGTTCTTTACATAAGTCAGCTTTATAGAGTAGCACATCGGAGATTAAATCATTGCAGCACCCATCCTACCTTTGAGATGCATTTTGTTTTCCAAAAGTTATACAAAGGAAAAAAAAATAGAGGATTACTGGATATTGAACTTGTACTGCTCCAGCCACTAGCTCTGTTCTGAGCCTTACAGCAGATTTATTTTCAGAACTAGTAAAAGAGGCCCGTTTCAGAGCAAATGAAACGGGCGCTAGCAAGGTTTTCGTCGCCAACACTCCCCTTTCCCTGGCCAACCCCTTCGTTGTTCTGCCATTGCTCCGCCCCCAACGTCATGACGTTTGATGCGAGGGCGGGGCCCGGAGCGATTTCCCATACCCCCCGCCTCCCTCCCTGCCAACCCCTTTGTTGTTCTGCCATTGCTCCGCCCTCGAGGGCGGGACCCGGAGCGATTTTGGTGGCTTCACCACCACGAACCTTCGAACCTTTTTGAAGGAAGTCAGGGCTTGGCTTCACTGACGTCAGTGTCCTCAGAACGTTGAGGGTGAGTTTTATTATAGTAGATGTTTTACAGAGCAGTGTAAATTAAGTTCTAGATGAACTGTGTGCAGGAAGTGAAATATTTTCCAAAGAACTGTATATCAGCTTTCTGTCTACCATAAGTTAAGAGCTCTTATTAACTACTTCAGTATAAAGCCTGTATATGAGTAACCTTCCTATGCTTTACTGTAAGCCTTATAAGAGCAGTGCAATGAAGTGCAGATATATGATATGATGATTGTGTTCCGCCAACTCCCAATGAAGATTCAAAGTGGATAACAAAACCATAAACAGTTAAAGAAAAAAAAATTACAATAAAAATCTATTAGTTTTCAGTCCTTTTCAAAAAGGACTGAGAGAGCGTCGTTTTCAACTCGTCAGGCAAAGAGGACAAGAGTTGAGCAGCCTGATAAGGTAATGATTTTGCCAACAGATTTTTGTACCATATACCTGAAAAAGAAGGAAATTAAAGAAGAATTCAACAGCTCAGGATAAATTAGGGTGAGAAGGAAAGCAGAACAGGCCAAACAAATATTCTGGACTCAAATCATCAAATATTTTATAGACCAGACGTGCCTGTTTAAAAATAATACATAGTAACATAGTAGATGACAGCAGAAAAAGACCTGCGCGGTCCATCCAGTCTGCTCAACAAGATAAACTCACATGTGCTACTTTTTGTGTATACCTTACCTTGATTTGTGCCTGTCTTTTTCAGGGCACAGACCCTATAAGTCTGCCCAGCACTATCCTCGCCTTCCACCACCGGTTCTGGCAAAGACCCTATAAGTCTGCCCAGCACTATCCCCGCCTCCCACCACCGGCTCTGGCACAGACCAGTAGAGAGAGAGAGAGAGGAGATGCTGAATGGCAGTGTGAGAGAGGAAAAAGCTAGTGAAAGACTGGGGAATAAGAGAAAGGAGAATGTGAGGGCCAGAATGAGGAAAAGAGATGAAAAGCTGTAGGTAGATGCAGTAAAAAGAGGGGAGATGGTAGACTGGATAATATGAATGAAATCTGAATGGCTAGCTAACAAAAAAAATGGAAGAAAGCTGAAAGGAACAACTTAGTGTTGATTAAAGTCGTTATGGAAGAGGTGAAGAAGACAGAAGACTTCAGCGTCTATTTAGCATTTGCACTCTTCTTCTAAGGACCACTTGGAAAAGTTTTGGCAGACAATTTTTTAAGATATTTCAGATTACATTATTTGCATCTAATCTGCCTTTTCATGCCAAGTACTTTCAAAGGCAAAATGTCTGCTGAGCTTTCCTCATACATAAAATGCAGTCTTGCAGTTTGTGTTGGTAAGACAAAGACATTCATCATAAAGAACAAATCATTTCTTAATTCCACATTTGTCTCACAAAAGTCTGGAGAGGCAGCCAGCGTAACTTCTTCAAACAAAAAAAATCATTTTAGCTGCTGTATTTTGAAGGAATTGAAGTCCAGAAAGAGATTGAATAGAAAGAGAACCGTATAAACCATTACAGTAATCCAAATGAGATAACAGCAAAAGACTGAACTTAAGTGGTGGTTCAGAAGAGTTGTATGTGGCATACCTTTTGAAGGGAGTTACATTATTTTTATTTATTGGGATTTATTAACTGCCTTTATGAAGAGATTCACCCAGGGTGATGTACAACAGATAGAGTTTAACATCAAATCTACAATGTTGTTAACAGCATAACGGTAGTAAAATGACAAGTAGAATGATATAAATTTGAGAACAGTAGATTAAAACCTAATAGGACTGCCATGAAACAGTATCAAAAGTATACACATTTAACAGCACTGAAATTCAGATAACTGAGATATAATGTAATGTCAACATGGATTTAGTGAAGGGAAATCTACTACATTTCTTTGAAGGGGTGAATAAACATGTGGATAAAGGTGAACTGGTTGATATTGTGTATCTGAATTTTCAAAAAGCATTTGACAAAGTACCTCATGAAAGACTCCAGAGGAAATTGAAGAGTCATGCAGCTAGGGCTCTTCAGCTTAGAGAAAATACGGGTGAGGGGAGATTTGATAGAGATCTATAAAATAATGAGTGGAGTGGAATGGGTAGACATGAATCGCTTGTTTACTCTTTCCAAAAATACTAGGACTAGGGGGATGCAATGAAGCTACAAAGTAATAAATTTAAAACAAATTGGAGAAAATATTTCTTCACTCAACATGTAATTAAACTCTGGAATTCTTTGCCAGAGAATGTAGTAAAAGCAGTTAGCTTAGCGGGGTTTAAAAAAGGTTTGGATAGCTTCCCAAAAGAAAAGTCCATAAGCCATTAATAAAACAGACTTGAGAAAATCCACTGCTTATTTCTAGGATAAGCAGTATAAAATGTATTGTACTGTTTTTTTGTTATCTTGCCAGGTACTTGTAACCTGGGTTGGCCACTGTTGGAAACAGGATGCTGGGCTTAATGGACTTTTGGTCTGTCCCAGTATGGCTTTTCTTATGTTCTTACTACTGAATCATCTAATGAACATGCATTGGAGCATTCAAATAGCATAGATATGATACTACTGATTTTCTACAGTACAGCTTACCATGTAGCCAGGGAGCCAAGTGCAAATATATTGATGGGTGGTACAGAGTTAGGATAAAGGGAAGGGTCGTTCTTCGTACAGTTTTAAACAAGATATAAGGAACTGGTGTAAGTTACAGTGTGTCTAGCAAGCTAGTCCAGGTGCAGAGTGGTGTATACTGTCAGTCACCCTAAGTATTAAAGACTTGGAAGAAGCGTCAGACTTTCACCTGCTTCCTGAAGTAGAGGTAGTCTCGTTATATGTAGCCCTTCTGGGAGTAAATTCCAGAGCGTCGGGGCTACTCCTGAGAGAGTTTACTGGCGGGTATCACATCGTACAATTTCTTTTGATGGGGTTACAGATAGTGATGCTCCTTGAGAGGACCTTAAAGGTCTCAGAGGAGTTTAAAGGGCTAACATTCTTTATGTACTCTGGCCCATTTTGTCTGAGGACCTTGAAAATCAAAGTTTAGCCCTGTAAAGTACTGGTAGCCGGTGTAGTTTTTGCTGGAAAGGTGTAATGTGGTCACGCCGCTTGCAGCCTTCTATCATTCGTGCTGCAGCATTCTGAATTAATTGGATCTGATACAAAGTCTTTTTGCTTTGACCAGTGTACAGGGCATTATAGTAGTCTAGTTGTGATGTTATCATGGCAAGGACCACTGGTCAGACTCGTCTTATCAATATATGGAGATAAAGTTTGTAGCTGCCGCAGGCAATAGAGACCATTTTTAAAGGTTGTCAAAATTTGTGGGATCAGAGTGAGTGAGGCCAGCAGTATCCCAAGATTCCCAACCTGTGTTTTTAGTGGGAGTTCATACTTCCCAAAAGGTATTTGTCCAAATGTGTTATGTCCCCAAAGAATCTCTGTTTTGTTTGGGTTCTGGCAGAGTTTGTTGCTTGCTCATGCCTGAGTTTCGGTTAGTCTATTTTTTATTACATTTGTACCCCACGCTTTTCCACTCATGGCAGGCTTACATGGGGCAATGGAGGGTTAAGTGACTTGCCCAGAGTCACAAGGAGCTGCCTGTGCCTGAAGTGGGAATCAAACTCAGTTCCCAAGGACCAAAGTCCACCACCCTAACCACTAGGCCACTCCTCCACTGTTGCTACTATTTGAGATTCTACATGTAGAAGTTGGCCCTTGCAGATCACCAGTGTGGCCGCGCAGGCTTCTGCTTCTGTGAGTCTGACGTCCTGCACGTACGTGCAGGACGTCAGACTCACAGAAACAGAAGCCTGCGCAGCCTTCTACATGGAATGTTGCTAGTGGAATAGCAACATTCCATGTAGAATCTCCAATAGTATCTATTTTCTTTTTGTTACATTTGTACCCTGCGCTTTCCCACTCATGGCAGGCTCAATGCGGCTTACATGGGGCAATGGAGGGTTAAGTGACTTGCCCAGAGTCACAAGGAGCTGCCTATGCCGGGAATCGAACTCAGTTCCCCAGGATCAAAGTCCACCACCCTAACCACTAGGTCACTCCTCCACTGTTGCTACATGGAATGTTGCTATTCCACTAGCAACATTCCATGTAGAAGTCGGCCCTTGCAGATCACCAATGTGGCCGCACAGGCTTCTGCTTCTGTGAGTCTGACGTCCTGCACATACGTGCAGGACGTCAGACTCACAGAAACAGAAGCCTGCGCAGCCTTCTACATGGAATGTTGCTAGTGGAATAGCAACATTCCATGTAGAATCTCCAATAGTAGCAACATTCCATGTAGAATCTCCAATAGTATCTATTTTCTTTTTGTTACATTTGTACCCTGCGCTTTCCCACTCATGGCAGGCTCAATGCGGCTTACATGGGGCAATGGAGGGTTAAGTGACTTGCCCAGAGTCACAAGGAGCTGCCTGTGCCTGCAGTGGGAATCGAACCCAGTTCCCCAGGACCAAAGTCCACCACTCTAACCACTAGGCCACTCCTCCACTCAAGGCTGGGTGTAGATCTCATTCAACGGGTATGAATAGAGCTGCGCATCATCATAATAGATATAAGAATTTTGTGTCCGTCAACCGGAGCAGCTCAACCAGCGGTTTGAGGTAGATATAAAATGGGAGACAGTATGGATCCCTGTGGCACCTCCGTTCAGTTCCCGAGGTACTGAAGTGCTGCTGTTGACCAGACCTGATTTGAACCATGTAAATACCGTGCCACTGATTCTGCCAGTCTTGTAAGCATGATATTATGATTCACAATGTCAAAGGCTGCTGAGAAATCCACCAACACTAGTATCGAGGCAGATCATCAAGAAGGGAAACAAGAACGGTCTCTGTTCCATACCAAGGTCTGAAGCTAGATTGACGTGGGTCTAGCCAATTCACTTCAGTTAGCCAGTTGTTGAGTTAACTGCAGACTCTTGCCAAGAGAGGAACGGTAAGGGAGCTCTTTTCCAGTAGGGGGCGTACCACAGCTCTTTTTAGTTTTGTTGGCAGCTGCCCTTCCACAAGAGAGGCGTTAACAATTTTAGTGACTTCAATGAGGCCTCTGCTAACTCATAGTATGTTTGCTGGGAAGGGGTCGAGAGGGCAGGTTCTAGGCCTTTTAGACCCTTGAGGATTTTTTTTTTCAAGAAATTCGTCTGTGCCCTGGTAGAATGAGTCCCAGCTGGCTATGCATAGTGAGGGAGAGGAAGTCTTCTCCTCAGCTTGATGAGACTGTAGGACCTAATGGAGAACTTTTAATTTTGTTGGTGAAATCATTAGAACACTCACGTTTTAAGATAGGTTTGTTTTCAGAAGAATATCAATAGAAATCAAACAAAATAAAACATGGAAAAGAAAATAAGATGATACCTTTTTTATTGGACATAACTTAATACATTTCTTGATTAACTTTCGAAGGTTGCCCTTCTTCGTCAGATCGGAAATAAGCAAATGTGTTAGCAGATAGTATATATAAGAGAAACATCAAAGCATTACTTTGACAGTCTGACAGAGTGGGAGGGTGGGGTATTCATGGGGACATCAAAGCATTTTCAGAAGAAAAAAGTAGGGTATTCAGTTTAAATGTTGATTTGAAAAAAAAAATTTTAAGACCAGTGATTGAGAGAGCATGTAATTGGCATGCAGTAAGGGTTGTTAAGAACACAAGAAAAGCCATACTGGGTCAGACCAATGGTCCATCTGGCCCAGTATCCTGCTTACACCAGTGGCCAATCCAGGTCACAAGTACCTGACAGAATCCCAATTAGTAGCAACATTTGCATGCTACCAATCCCAGGGTAAGCAGTGGTTTCCCCCCATGTCCATCTGAATAATAGACTATGGACCTTTCCTCCAGGAACCTGTCCTAACCTTTTCTAAACCCAAATACGCTAACCGCCATTACCATATCCTCTGGCAATGAGTTCCAGAGCTGTTCAAATGTGTGAGGCCTTTTTATGCCTTTATAGTTTAGTCTTTTTTTGAACATGGTCTTGGAATCAATAAAGATTTTTTGTGGGGGGTTTTTTTAAATTAGGTCTGACACATGATTCATTCCTATTTTATCTGTTTTTCTTCTGAGTTTCATACAGTACATAAGAGAGAAACGGATCAAATACAATAAAGGTATCCGCCAGAGGAAAACATCTTCAGTACAAATAATTAAAATAGGATGCTCTGGTATGAGAATCTAGTGAACCTCCACCCACAAACAATTACAATATCTCCACATGCAGGTCATTGAGTTGCAATCTGCCCTGGAGCCAGGCCTGGTTCTGCTGCTCTTGCCCTCGCTATTTGTCTGGCGACCCAACTGCATGCGGCTCTTCTGTGAAAAATGCAAGAATCCATTAACATTCCCTGGAAATCTATTTTTTATAAAACACCTGCGTGCAACTGGGTCACAAGAAAAATGTTTTCTTCTTGCATAAAAATTTTATACTACCTTGGAATTTCAGTTTTTTTCAGTTTGTCCCTGAGAATTCAGTTGAACAATCCCTTTTGCAGAAACAACTGGGTGACAGGAGGGTCACAGCAGAATGACTGCATTTTGTTATTCCCATTCTCCCATTAGTCCTCAGCATGAGAAAGTCCATTCCCCCCTTTCCCAGGTCTGCAGGTGGTAAGTTATGATGTTTGGAAAAGCCCACCTGTTTAATGCTGCTTTTAACTCCTAACTGGGAGGGAGGGAGGACGGAGAATGTTGGAGTGACGTCAGCAGGTGGTTATAATCCCAGTGACACACATTGGAATGTTGGAGGAGCAAATTATTATGTTAGATTTCTGCAGTGTTACGTTTGTGCTGCCTAGTCTATGATTATTTCACACGTTATTTTGTTAAAGAATTAGAGAAGTGGCTGTTTTTCCTTTTGATTTAGTTACGCTATTGGCAGAGTGTTAGTTTGGAGGGTCTGGGGGAGGGGCAAGGAATGGTAGGAGGTGGAGCAAGGTCCACAAGGAGATGTTGGGTTTTCCTCGCTCAAGAAGTTGGCAACCCTAGCAGCAGCCTCATGGTCTTGTAAAACATGAACTGCTAAAAGGCAGGAGTGAGCCGTGTTCTCTGCTTTCTCAGCTGGATACTAGCCTTAACCTCCTCACTTTCCAAGTAACTTTTATTTATTTAGGTTTTGCTCACACCTTTTTCAGTTGTAGCTCAAGGTGAGTTAACATTCAGGTACTCTGGATATTTCTCTGTCCCAGGAGGGCTCACAATCTAAGTTTGTACCTGAAGCAATGGAGGGTTAAGTGACTTGCCCAAGATCACAAGGAGCAGCAGTGGGATTTGAACCGGCCACCTCTGGATTGCAAGACCTGTGCTCTAACCACTAGGTCACTCCTCCACTAGTTAGCCTCTGTGTTACTGATAAACATCACTATTACCCTCTCTGTTATATTGCAGAAATCACTTTAAACCACATGCACTTTGACCCAAGTTGAAACTAAGATGTGTCAGAATGGGTTTATTTTTAAAAAGTCTTTTATATTCTACTGATCCCCATCAGTTCTCAGTGGATTCCTCTACTACTACAACTGATCATTTCTATAGTGCTACTAGATGTACGCAGCACTGCACGCATTATATGCAGGTACTTTCTCTGGCCCTAGAACGCTTGGAGTCTCAAGGTTTTGTGCCTGGGCCAGTGGAGGGTTAAGTGACTTGCCCAAGGTCATGAGGATCAAAGCCTGCTGCACTAACGATTAGGGTACTCCTTCTCCATGTCCTATAACATTGCATAATATGGCATGCACCATACAGACACAGCACCTACTGGAGCCCTTTT
Organism: Microcaecilia unicolor; assembly: GCF_901765095.1. Classification (NCBI taxonomy): domain Eukaryota; kingdom Metazoa; phylum Chordata; class Amphibia; order Gymnophiona; family Siphonopidae; genus Microcaecilia; species Microcaecilia unicolor. The sequence continues at coordinate 13,875,693 of NC_044034.1, forward strand.
GGGGGGGGGGGGGGGGGGGGGGGGGGGCTTTTGGTATTCTGTATAGTTGATAACATGGAAATGTTCTTCCGCATCAATGTGTAATCTGGTTTAAAAACTTTTCTTGACTGTTCTTGGAGTGGGGAGGAGGGGAGCTACATCATAAGTACATAAGTAGTGCCATACTGGGAAAGACCAAAGGTCCATCTAGCCCAGCATCCTGTCACCGACAGTGGCCAATCCAGGTCAAGGGCACCTGGCACGCTCCCCAAACGTAAAAACATTCCAGACAAGTTATACCTAAAAATGCGGAATTTTTCCAAGTCCATTTAATAGCGGTCTATGGACTTGTCCTTTAGGAATCTATCTAACCCCTTTTTAAACTCCGTCAAGCTAACCGCCCGTACCACGTTCTCCGGCAACGAATTCCAGAGTCTAATTACACGTTGGGTGAAGAAAACTTTTCTCCGATTCGTTTTAAATTTACCACACTGTAGCTTCAACTCATGCCCTCTAGTCCTAGTATTTTTGGATAGCGTGAACAGTCGCTTCACATCCACCCGATCCATTCCACTCATTATTTTATACACTTCTATCATATCTCCCCTCAGCCGTCTCTTCTCCAAGCTGAAAAGCCCTAGCCTTCTCAGCCTCTCTTCATAGGAAAGTCGTCCCATCCCCACTATCATTTTCGTCGCCCTTCGCTGTACCTTTTCCAATTCTACTATATCTTTTTTGAGATACGGAGACCAGTACTGAACACAATACTCCAGGTGCAGTCGCACCATGGAGCGATACAACGGCATTATAACATCCGCACACCTGGACTCCATACCCTTCCTAATAACACCCAACATTCTATTCGCTTTCCTAGCCGCAGCAGCACACTGAGCAGAAGGTTTCAGCGTATCATCGACGACGACACCCAGATCCCTTTCTTGATCCGTAACTCCTAACGCGGAACCTTGCAAGACGTAGCTATAATTCGGGTTCCTCTTATCCACATGCATCACTTTGCACTTGTCAACATTGAACTTCATCTGCCACTTGCACGCCCATTCTCCCAGTCTCGCAAGGTCCTCCTGTAATCGTTCACATTCCTCATCAAAGCAGTTTACAATTTCTAAAAAAAAAGAGACAGATTTTCCTCTCTTGACTACTTCTATCATCCATGCGTTTCTCAAAATGCTTGACTAGCAGTTGTGTACTGAAAGAAGCAGGCTTCACACCTTCCTTCAATTTCACCAGCAACGTTCTCAGTTCTTTGCTAGAGTAGCAGCTGGTCAGGGCCAGCAATGCAGAGGACTGGAGAAAAATATCTGTTGGTGAAGGGACGGACAACATAGTAACATAGTAGATGACGGCAGAAAAAGACATGCACGGTCCATCCAGTCTGCCCAACAAGATAAACTCATATGTGCTACTTTTTGTGTATAGCTTACCTTGATTTGTATCTGTCATTTTCAGGGCACAGACCGTATAAGTCTGCTCAGCACTATCCCCGCCTCCCAACCACCAGCCCCGCCTCCCACCACCAGCTCTGCCACCCAATCTCAGCTAAGCTTCTGAGGATCCCTTCCCTCGTAACAGGATTCCTTTGTGTTTATCCCACGCATGTTTGAATTCCGTTCAGTTTTTCTCTCAAAATTTTCCTAATCCATCAAGGTCATTTATTCAGTTAGTTCCTAATGTTATTCCAGTGGTCTTAGGTAGGAACAGGAATTATTTTTTTTATGTAGTTAAGCTCAGAAACTTGATTACCATCAAGTGAGCAAATTTGTCTCCTGTATCTTAACACCCCCAGTTCACTGTGCTTATGTTTAACGCAAAATTATAAGAGACTGGATTGAACAGGATCAATTAGGGCCTGCTTCTGGTCACGGAAACATAGTTATCAGTACTGGATGATCCCGTGATTAGAAATTTATGACAGCAGTTTGCCTTCAGAGAACTATAGAGGCCGAGAGGAGGTTAAGGGATAACCCAGCTAGCTAGATTATTTGGCTGATTCGGAGAAAGAAGCCATAAAACCAACAGCAAAATTTAAGATATGAACCTAAAGGTAACAGGGGGAGCAAATGGAAGTGAAGAAAAGAGGGGAAACTCGGTCAGCCCTGAAGGAATAACTTAACGGCTGCATAATGAATGAGTGAAGATATTTTAGTGAAATAGTAGGAGGCGGCTGCTTGTCACAACATATGTTAGTAATTTAATATTATTTCCTTTAAGGAAAGATTTAACAGCATAGATCTTATGTAAGGTATAGCTGCTAAGAAGCCTTCTGTGAGTGTACATTCCGCTTTTCCACAACCTCAAACAGAATAATTGTAACCTGCTGGGACTGGCCCAGCTCATAGGAGCCCCTACTGCTTCTAAAGTCAGGATAGTTTAAATGGACCCAGTGTTTACTAGCTGCTGTGGTGCCAAGGTCAGAATAGAGGTAACATACCGGCCCCTGAAACTTTTATGAATGGTGATTGTTTAAAAGACTTGGCATACAAGCCTGTCCTGTTGGAAACGTCAGCCTGCATGATAAATGTTTCTTTTTGTTTTTGAAAGTTGATGCAACTCTGGGAAGTGCCTTATAATGTTACTGCAGAAAGTGGAACATGAATGGGGGGGGTCGTGTGTGCGTTCCCTGAGGGTGGATCAGTGCAGAAGAGCGATTGTGATGATAGCAATCACTACAGGAATGTGTTGGAACTGCTTGGAGTTAGGATGGGGGATTGGAGAGATGTTTCTTAGGGACAGCACCATGTAAATCTTCACATCCGTCTGTTTTTTTATTTATTTATTTTTGTTATATTTCTACCCCGCGCTTTCCCACTTATGGCAGTATCAATGCGGCTTACATGGGGCAATGGAGGGTTAAGTGACTTGCCCAGAGTCACAAGGAGCTGCCTGTGCCGGGAATCGAACTCAGTTCCTCAGAACCAAAGTCCACCACCCTAACCACTAGGCCACTCCTCCACTGTTGCTACTATTTGAGATTCTACATGGAATGTTGCTATTCCACTAGAAGTCGGGCCTTGCAGATCACCAATGTGGCCACGCAGGCTTCTGCTTCTGTGAGTCTGACATCCTGCACGTACGTGCAGGACGTCAGACTCACAGAAACAGAAGCCTGCGCAGCCTTCTACATGGAATGTTGCTAGAGGAATAGCAACATTCCATGTAGAATCTCAGTAGTAGCAACATTCCATGTAGAATCGCCAATAGTAGCAACATTCCATGTAGAATCTCCAATAGTATCTATTTTATTTTTGTTACATTTGTACCCTGCACTTTCCCACTCATGGCAGGCTCAATGCGGCTTACATGGGGCAATGGAGGGTTAAGTGACTTGCCCAGAGTCACAAGGAGCTGCCTGTGCCTGAAGTGGGAATCCAACTCAGTTCCCCAGGACCAAAGTCCACCACCCTAACCACTAGGCCACTTTTATCTTCTGGTGTCTAAAAATATCATTTAAAATGCATGAAAGCGGGAGTCTGTTTCACTGATCTACACACAGCACCAACGAGGGTGAGAGTGAGGAGAGTTTCAAATGACGGAGGTAAACAAGAAGTAAAAGCATCACAGGCGACTGGTTGTTATGCCTTGCAGTAGGTATTGCTCCAGTGTAACATTGGTGTTTTTCCGTATGTAACTCTGAAGCTGACTTGCTTTGAACTGCTACGACCCCTGAGGAAGGCTTTGTGCCAAAACATGGCCTGGGTAGGGTCTTTGTAGCAGTAGATTTTGGCAAATAAACTTTTTTGATGCTTTTACTTCTGGTTTGCCTCGCTCATTTGGAACTGTCCTCACTATATAACCAAAATTTTTTGATTGCCGAAGTCTTCACAGTCTGGCAGATATTCAAAACTATTTAAAGGAACGGCTCCTGCCTGGTTAAATAGCATTTTAGCACCTAACCATGGCTATTCAGCAGGAGATAACTGGTTATGCCTTCTTAGTCTTTGCGATTACCAGTGCATATTCAGCGCCAAACCGGCTATATTTACTGGTTAAAATGGGCTGCATAAATAGAGTGGAGGAGTGGCCTAGTGGTTAGGGTGGTGGACTTTGGAGGAACTGAGTTGGATTCCCACTTCAGGCACAGGCAACTCCTTGTGACTCTGGGCAAGTCACTTAACCCTCCATTGCCCCATGTAAGCATTGAGCCTGCCATGAGTGGGAAAGCACAGGGTACAAATGTAACAAAAATAAAATAGATACTATTGGAGATTCTACATGGAATGTTGCTATTCCACTAGCAACATTCCATGTAGAAGGCTGCGCAGGCTTCTGTTTCTGTGAGTCTGACGTCCTGCACGTACGTGCAGGATGTCAGACTCACAGAAGCAGAAGCCTGCGTGGCCACATTGGTGATCTGCAAGGCCCGACTTCTAGTGGAATAGCAACATTCCATGTAGAATCTCAAATAGTAGCAACAGTGGAGGAGTGGCCTAGTGGTTAGGGTGGTGGACTTTGGTCCTGGGGAACTGAGGAACTGTTCCCCGCTTCAGGCACAGGCAGCTCCTTGTGACTCTGGGCAAGTCACTTAACCCTCCATTGCCCCATGTAAGCCGCATTGAGCCTGCCAAGAGTGGGAAAGCGCAGGGTACAAATGTAACAAAAAATAAAATAACCGTTACGCACTTAACTGGTTAGCGCTGAATAGCAGCTTGACTGGTTAAGTTGCCACGGTCAAAAATGAATCCAGATCTTCAATGCTGGTCACTGGATATGAGATAGCAATTGAAGATCCGGTCTGAGTACGGGGGGGGGGGGGGGGGGGGGGGGGAGTTTACTTCCATAAATAGTACTGAAGAAGGGGGATATGCCTCAGGCATGAGCTGTAACAGAAGACACATTCTACAAATACATACAGACTCATTTGTACAGCACATCATTTTAAAAAGTTGTTTTTTGTGACATGATAATGCTTTAAGATGTGCTGGAAGGGCAGCTACCTGCTAGGTCCAAAAATGACTCTTGAAAAAATTACCGTGCAAAAGTTTTTTAAATTCTGTGAAAATTATTTATTTTAGTAATTTATATTTCACCTATGAACTAAGCAGACTACAATAAAACACACATTTAAAAAAGTACACAAGAAAAACAACATCCAACAAAATAAATGAGGGCGTGTGCTGAAATGTCTCGTATTACTATGCCAATACTCTGAGCCACATCGTAAGCCAGAGAAAAAAAAAACCCAAATGAGTCATTAAATTTGTACGAAGACGTAAAGATCTGGGCCAGTGCTTCCATGAGAGCAGACCTGTAATTCAAAGGGCCGCTGCCCTTGTGTCAGCATCACCCATCTCCCCCAGAGCCATGACCTTTCTCTTTCTACAGTTTGTATCCACAGACCACATTGAGTGGTACACTTTTAAATCTGCAAAAGATACCATGGTGCTGTGTCATGAAGGCCTTGGTGAGTAAGTGTCAGTACTTTGAATTGGATCCTACTGACCAGTGGCAACCAGTACAGTTGCTTCAAGATGGGTGTCACATGCAATGCACTTTGAGGCCCCAGTGAGCAGTCGTGCTGCTGTTTTGTTTCACTTGCAGAAACTGATACCCCCCTCCCCAAGTACAATGCATTACAATAGTCCAGCTTGCTCATAATATTTAAAAAATTCTGCACACTTTGTCTCTTTGGAATTATCTAACACCTTTTTTTCTAATGTGCAGAATTCCTCCATCATAAGGCCTGGTTCCTCCTATCCCACCCCTCCCCTCCCCAGATTTTTCCTTCCTCAGGAATGTTAACTCCATGTTCCACCCTGTCCCCTAACCTTTTCCCCTTCTCCCGATCAGGTTAAATCCCTAGCTTTCTGTGCCCCTTCTCCAGTTTAGGCAGACTTCTCTGTCCCTCAGCTCTTTCTCACCTCTCTCCATCCCTGTCTGCTCTCCTGGTTTTTTCACCCTGTTTCCCAGCAAGTCTTCCAGATCTCTCTTCCTGCTGTAGATTGCTGTCTCTCCCTATGCCTAGCCCTCTCTGCCTCAGTTCTTTCTCTATCCCAGAGTTTGCACTCCCTCCCTCTGATCCCCCTGTGGCACACCCCCACCTTGCTCTCTATATCTCCCCCCCCCCCCCCCAACCATACATATCAAGCAGCAAAACATAGTAGATGACGGCAGAAAAAGACCTGCACGGTCCATCCAGTCTGCCCAAGAAGATAAATTCATATGTGCTACTTTTTTTATTTGTACCTGTCCTCTTCAGGGCACAGACTGTATAAGTCTGGCCAGCCCTATCCCCGCCTCCCAACCACCAGCTCTGGCACAGACCGTATAAGTCTGCCCAGCACTATCCCTGCCGCCCAACCACCAGCCCCGGCACAGACCGTATAAGTCTGCCCAGCACTAGTCCCGCCTCCCAACCAGCAATAGAGAAGGAAAAAAGTAACTCCACATCGAAATGCACCCTCTTTGCTGCCTGAAGTCAGATACTGTGTAGTTGTATGGTATCTCCCATAATTTAAACTGGCAGTCTGGCCCAGGGTGACAGAACAGGGGGATGTTGCCTGGTATGCAGTCTTTCTCCCTGTTACTGTGATTGGCATTGGGGGTGGGGGGTTGAGAATGAGAACCACATGAGCCTTTTTACAGAGCAGTATCTGTGTTTTCCTACCTGCTATCTGTCATCCTTTCCGATGCCTTTACACTAGTTTTCTCCACCTCCCTAGGTAATCATTGTTCGGCCTTTAATGTTCTGCTTCTGCTCAATATGAGTGTAATAGTGGTTTATGAAGTATGCCTTTTCTTATGTGGTTTGTCAAATGCTACTTCTACATTTCCTCATGGGTCCCCTTTTTTTACTTTCCACTGTGCTTTCACAACTCTGCTGTTTTCAAGCATGACCCTGTGTTCTTGATAAATCTCTGAGTTGTTGGGCTCTAACCTGTTTGGCATAAAGAGGGGGGGGGTTAATATTTCTTTGAGAATTGGAGGTTAAATGACCATCTCTTCTGAAAAGGTGGACTTTGTTTTGCATTCTAGAAGCGCCAAGTTTATTGATTTAGTATGGCTTCTCAATAACTGTCAGATCAACTCCTTGCTCTTAAGAGTATGAAAAGGTAAATAGGGTCAGGGTTGTAGTTATTTGAATCCTCATTTTCTCAGGTTTTTTTTTTAACCTTGTTGGATTCAAGTCACGGACTCACCTGAGAGCGATGGTTTTCTACCCAGTCCTCGGGGGCCACCTGGCCAGTCAAATTTTCAGGATGTCCAGAGTTAATATGCATGAGATGTATTAGTATGCAGTTCCTATATTGCATGCAGATATATATCATTGTGGGTATCCTGAAAACCCAACTGGCCAGGTGGTCCCTGAGGATTGGGTTGATCATACCCTACAACCTGACCAGTTGGAATTCCTTCTCCTCAGACCATGATTGTTGTGATCCAGCCCCATGGAAAATCTTTAGTAACATGGCGTCTGCTCTTTAAGCATCTCCTCCATGGAGAGGGGATTTCATAATGAACCTGTGTTGTCTGTACTCACTAGTTATAGAAATGGCTGTCTGCTTCTACCTTTTCCCTCATTCAGGATCAGTGAAGGGACAGAGTGTTTGTATAATGGGTGCTGTTATGTATTTTGAAAGTACCTGCATATAATGTATGTAAACTGCTTGTTTGTATTACAACAAGGTGATATATCAAATACGTTTCCACCCCCCAATTTGGTTAGTGTGCCCCTCTCCTAAAGCCCGATGTTGAAAGAAGTGGCCCTAACTTTCACAGACTTCTTCCATGCTTCATAATGCATGAGAGTATTCCAAGAAGAAATAGCACACAGCTACGGTGATAATGAAATTTTACTCAACCCAAGAGAAACTGGAACTCAGGACAGTGTCTTGTTGCAGGTGTGGGTTGGTTTGTATTATGCAGGGAGCAGCACATCAGAACAGTCTTTACCCAGATATTGCTGTAAGTTATTGGCTCTGTCGTGTCTCTGTACTTGCTTATTTTTCTCTTTAACTTGACTGATCTCCAGCTGGGAAAGGCCGCACGTGATGTATGGACAGCTGCTGGACTGGTTGCGTTATCTAGTTGCTTGGCAGCCTGTGATTATTGGACTGGTACAAGGAATCAACTATATCCTTGGTTTGGAATAATGAAAAGGACCCAGAGTAGACGTGAAGCCCATCTGGAAGAGAGGAGGCCATGTCGGCTTGGAGAAAAGCTAGCCAAGGAAATCTACAATTTCTCATTCACCACTCAGGATTTTAGCTGCCGGCGCAATGCCTCCAGGGCATAAGGAAAGAGACTAGCAGAAGAATGGGGGTGTTATGTTGGGCTTTTGTTTTTTTTAATTTATTATGGCAAACATGTTAAAGGACTCTCTTTTTTTTTTTTTTTCTTTTTAAATCTGAGATTACAAGAATGTGAGCTCCATCCCCATCTGTCCCTTTTGCAGATATGAGGTTGGGTCTCTTTAGAGATAAATGGAGCCACTGATTTAAACAGTTCTGTGTTATAAGCAGACTACGCACAGCAGCCTATGTTCTCAGTGTGTATCACTGTATCAAGCAATGGAAAAGGATGGGCCAGGCCAGTCCTAAGCAGCACTGGGTACAACTACTGTGTGTAGAAATAAGAGATTAACAGAGCATGCAAACAAATGACTGCTTAGCCTTGTCTCTAAGGGACATCTGCCCACCTAATGCCACCATCCTGTTGCACACAGCTTTTCTGGCATTGTCTTGGGAAAGAAAGAATGCAGGGGTTACATTGAGGTACATTATTACAGTGGTGTGGGTCTCAATACAAGAACAGTAGGGAATTCTGCCGGGCCTCAGTAGGAAACCAGCACTGCAGGGTAGGGTTGAGGTTCATCGGTAGAGCTGTGTGGATCTCAATACCGGAATAAGGGTAAGAGCTGGGGGGGGACAGGACTGAAGTTCAGAGAAATGGATCAATTTTCTCTGACTTTCTGGGCTTTTCCACTCTGTTTTCAGCCACAGTATTTGTAAAACCCACCCCCAAAACACAACTACCCAAATCTGAATGTGAGCTGTTCTCCAGTTAGCTTCCATACTGCAGAAGTTAATTGATTGCATCTTGCACGTTCTTATCTTGGTATTAGAAAGACCAAGTTCCATTCACTTCTACCGTACCATTGACTAGCATTTGCATTTCTTAATGTCTTACACCTGACCATGCTTGCTTTGAGGCTCTCTTGGTTATGGGTTACAGTTTTACATCAGGTCAGACTGGAAGGCAGGACAAACAAGTAGGGGTTCATAGTAATGTTGGTGCCTTCCTCTGATGCCAACCCCCTTCTGAAGCAGTGGTAGCACACAGCATCTTTGGTGGCTCAGCTGACTTCATCAGAGCTGGCCACTGTACTCTGCCTACAGTGCAACCATGCACATCTTCATATGGATGGTATAATGGAGTTTCTGGATTGGAATAGACCTGCTTAAGCCTTTTTCAGCAGGCTGGCATTTTTAATCGCTGTATTGTTTGCATTGGATACTGTCAGTGTGTTATTGAGATCCCGTTCCAAGAGCGCCACATAAATCGTTGCCCTTCCTGCTTAGTTTCTGATGTCAGTGAAGACGCCCAGAAAGTACATCACTTGTAGGTTTGGGTAAACAGATAGCAGAGTTCAGCTTTCCTAGCATCCTGTTCAAGCCACTGCAAAATCCTTGAAAAATATTTAGAACTTTAACAGTTATAACTGCTTAATTTCATTTAGTGACAAAGTTCATGAGATCATCAGGCCGTCATATAATACTGTCCTGTAATGATAACCTGATATCTGATGCTGTTTGGCGGTTAGTTGATTTGATGAATTACCTTTCAAATCTAACAGCAAAGTACTACATTCACTCCTTAAAACAGAAGTTGCCCTGTTTCTTGAGTCTTTCCCCAGCTTTACCGTCACTTTCCTTGCTCTAATTTTTCTTGTAGTGTAACTTTTTCTTATCACTGCCCTCCTTCCCCCCCCCCCCCCCCCCTTTCCTGCTACTCATCCTTTAATACTGTGCAGTATTCATCCTACAGGTGTTTTGAAGGCAGGAGGGGGTGATAGCACAGGTTTCTGATTATCATCAGCACAGCAGTACCTTGATGAGAGGAAATTTTATAAACTTCAGTCCTGACAATGATGTAAAAGTGTGAAATAAAAAGGGACATTTGTCTTAAAGTTGTCATTGTTATTACATACTGAACTGCTTGATTGTAGACATAAACTCTCCCAGCTCCCGTTACGAAAGGGATGACTCTAGAATTCAGATAGGAAGACAGCAGCCACTTGGGCTATTCATCCTTCCTACATTAGGAAGAAAAACACGAAAGCAGGCACAACGGAGGTATACTTTGAATGATAATCTGTCCAAAGATGGAAGTGTCAAAAAATATTTGAGGAAAAATGTGATCAGCAGATTAACGTAGTGGTTCTCAAACCGGTCATCGTCGGGACACACCAAGCCAGCCAGCTTTTCATGATATTCACAATGAATATACATGAGTGAGATTTGCATGCAGTGGAGGCAGTGCATGCAAATCTCTCTAACGAATATTCTCCGAGGACAAGCAGGCTGCTTGTTCTCACTAATGGGTGACGTCCAGTGGCAGCCCAGGACCTGGGCTGCCGCTGGACGTCACCCATCAGTGAGAACAATCAGCCTGCTGTCCTCGGAGAATACCTTCTACAGGTAAGTAGCTTTCGCTTTATTGTACATATCTTGAAGACTTAATTGGCTGGGGTGCCTTCAGAACCAGGTTTAGGAACCACTAAGAATAGATTCTTTAACGCAGGGGTTCTCAATCCAGTCCTTTAGACACACCCAGACAGCTGTTCAGGATCCCCACCATGGACGTGCATAAAATAAATTTCCCTGCACTGCCTCAATTGTATACAAAGCTATTCATGCAAATTCATCGTGGGTATCTTGAAGACCTGACTGGCAGGGTGTTGAGGACCCCGATTAGAAGTGAAAATACAACTCAGCTGCTCATTCAATGATAGCTGTGAAAACAGTATTCAGGATCAAAGAGCATATCCTCTGGGGGGGTGGGGGGGGGGGAACTGAAACCAGCAGTAAAATGGATAGAAAAATAACCCAACTTACTTGAGTTCTGACATGCAATGTCTGTATCAAGGGAAAAAGTCATATCTGTTTTTAATATTCTTTTTGTTCATAGAGCAAAATGTGTAGCTAGTGCATTGTTACAGTATTTTAAACATGGTGGGAGGTGCTGTAGGTTTCTGAGCAGTTTTTGTAAGATCATTATTATCGCCATAATTAAAACAAATGATTGACTTTACAAAGAATTGTGATCTGTATATTTATCTGCTTGGGACTGGTCTTCCATAGGCTGTCTGAGCAACAGGAGCCCGTCTTTTCACAACGTGAAGCCTGAGGTGTTCTGCCTCCTCTGACTAATTCAAGAAGCCAGCAGCCGGGTGACTAGATGACTACTGCAACTACTTATTTCTGTAGCGCTACTAGATGTATGCAACACTGTAAGTAAAACATGTAGGAGACATTCCCTGCTCAACAGAGCTTGCAATCTATTCAAGACTGACAAATGCAACAAGGGATTAGGGAATTATTTTGAGAATGATAGCAGCACACTCCTAATGTGTGCGCCAGGGGCTCTTGCTTGAAAGGTGGCTCTGGTTGGTAGACATCTGGAATACTGACAGCTTTTTGCTAGCCTGGCTCCAGAAGGCACAGTTTAGTGGTAATTGACAGTTGTTGGCAATCTGAGCAGGGAGACGAGATTGGACAGGCATTGAAACACATGGTGGTCTATAATTAAGTGTGGTCAGGGGACAGCAGGAAGATAAACCAAGAATAAGGAAAACACAGCTATAGCGGCAGCTATAGTTAGCTATAGCACTGCTAACTCCCGGCTCCGTTCCTTCTATCTCGCTGCTCCCTATGCCTGGAATAGACTCCCTGAGCCGGTACGTCAGGCTCAGTCTCTGGCTGTCTTCAAGTCTAGGCTTAAAGCCCACCTCTTTGCTACTGCTTTCGACTCCTAACCATGACTCTCTTACTCAACACCCTCACTTATCACCCCTACCACTGCAATTTCCCCACCCCTAGCTGTCTGTTCGTCTGTCCAATTTAGATTGTAAGCTCTGTTGAGCAGGGACTGTCTTTTCATGTTGATTTGTACAGCTCTGCGTAAGTCTAGTAGCGCTATAGAAATGTTTAATAGTAGTAGTATGAGCCAAGTATAGGACAGTCAAGCCATTGTGACATCACTGATGAGGTTGGCTCTTAGGCATTGGTGGACTGAGGCATTATGACATCACAATGTCAGCTCTGGTTAAATCACCACAGCTCCTCAGTACCTTTCCGCTCTCATCTCTCCCTACACTCCTCCCCGTGAACTCCGTTCGCTGGGTAAATGTCTCCTGTCGTCCCCCTTCTCCCCCACTGCTAACTCCCGGCTCCGTTCCTTCTATCTCGCTGCTTCCTATGCCTGGAATAGACTCCTTGAGCCGGTACGTCAGGCTCAGTCTCTGGCTGTCTTCAAGTCTAGGCTTAAAGCCCACCTCTTTGCTACTGCTTTCGACTCCTAACCATGACTCTCTTACTCAACGCCCTCACTTATCACCCCTACCACTGCAATTTCCCCACCCCTAGCTGTCTGTTCATCTGTCCAATTTAGATTGTAAGCTCTGTTGAGCAGGGACTGTCTTTTCATGTTGATTTGTACAGCGCTGCGTAAGTCTAGTAGCGCTATAGAAATGTTTAATAGTAGTAGGGACAGCAGGAAGATAAGCCAAGAATAAGGAAAACACAGCTATAGCAGCAGAGTACCTGCGATTGTTCACCACCCAGACTATTGCATTGAGTGCTCTGCACTGTACTGACTCATTAAGGTGCTCATTTTCAAAGCGCATAGACTTACAAAGTTCCATAGTAACAAATGTACCTTTTTAAGTCTACGTACTTTGAAAATGAGCCGCTTAGTGTTTTAGATATTGCTCCCGCCTGGAGTCATCACGTTTCAGTTCGTTCTTCTGGATTGTACTACTGCTACTTATCATTTCTATAGCGCTACTAGACATACGCAGGATTGTACCTTTGCTCTAGCACCCTCTTGCTTTTTCACTACGCTCTAAACAATCGTATCCAAAATTTCTGGATGTCCTGAAAACTCATCTCTTTACTTTAGATCAGTTCGCACGGTAAGTGGTGCCTATCTGCAGTAGCCCTTTCTCTCCCCCTGCTACCTCCCTCTCTGGCCCTTTTCCCTTCTTCTCTCTTCTGTCCATAATTGTAATAATATTTTGATTGTTAACTGCTTTGCTTGGTGGTTTTTTTTATTGAAGGCAACATATCAACAGTTTAATAAGCATATTGTTTTTCATGCTGATTGTATACCCCAGATGCAGGCATTGCTGAAACATGGCCGCAATGGATCTTGTTCTCAGTGAATAAAGCTTCTCTGCTGCCGTGGTTGCTTCACCCATGGTTTCTCTTCCCGGTGTCTCTTGCCCACATTTGATTATACACTGTTACTAGTATTTCTTGCCTGTATTTGTTGAAACTAATTGATTTTGACAGGTGACATGCCCGCACACCCAAGCCCCACTGATGCCCACCCCCTTTGATGACATCACTGCCCATGCCCCACCCCCTTGTTGATGTCACTGGATATGTTGTAGCCCTGTCCAAGCCACACTTCTTTTGCATAACTCTACCCCCCCCAACCCTGCCCCCTTTTAGTGATGTCATAGCCACATCCCTTGTCCCAAGATTGCGGTTACTACTGGATGTACGACATCACTTCCTGTTTCGATTACTGGCTGCCATCTTGGATGGGGTCACATGAAATGATGTCAAAAATCCCCCACCCCACCCCCAAACACACGCACAGCCTCGGAGGAATATGTGCATATTCAGCTTAACTTTTTTTTCTTACAGGAAAGAAAATAGGCATTTGTTTTCTTTTTCTTTCAAAAGGATACCTTGTATTTAAACTGTAATGAGTTCTGGCTGCTTTTAAGAATGACAGGAAGAACTAGCATGCTGTACGTTCTTTTTCAAGAGATCACAATGGCTGTATGTTATCTCATTGCTTTGTACAGCACGCTGTTCTTGGCTATGTAAAAAATCAGTCTTCAGCCACAATCCCACCCCACACAATAAACAGGCAGAGAAAAAAACTCCAGACCCACACATTTTATACTGTGTGCAACTCTAGCTGTTTTTGAAAAGGTGGTTTCAATCTCTCCTCCTCCTCTCAGCTTTCAGCAAGCAGCCATTCTCTGTTTGTGAGATCAATAGGTCTGCAACCTCCACCATGACCCCATCTCCTTTTTCTCACCATCAGCAAACTTACAGGGAATCCTAGTTCTGCCCTTCCAAGAAGTGTGGACATAATCAGTAACCATAAGGCAGATGTACTTTTCCTCCCTGCTTTGGGGAAAAAAGTTACAGATAAGCAAACCTCTCTCTCTCTGCATTCCCCCTGGTCCCCCACCTTCTACCTCTCATATAGCAAAACCATCATGCCAACCGGCTGCAGTCAGGGCACTGTACATAGATGCAATGTGCGGCTAATCCTACACCTACTCTCCTCACTCCCCTTAGACGGCTCCACACCCAACCTACACCGCTAGTGTTGAAACTAACACCACCCTATGAAGTCATGTTTTAAAAAAATCCTAAGCAGTATTTACTATGATTCAGAGGCGGTTGGGAGTTTACATTTTTGCTATGGCTACTGACTAGTTTGACGCACGCTTCTGCCATCCCTTCTCGCGCATCATGGGAGGGGCCCTCTAATAGTGGTAAAAGTTTCTTTGTTAAGAAATTGTTAGACCACACCAATCTTAAATTCAGCATGAAATCCGATCAAACCATAGGGTGTTACATCTGTTGGCAACCTATGTATGAAGAATTGTCAAAACCATTATCCGTTTATACATTTGTCAAACCGTTACCCGTTTAACGATGACCTGTTGTTTCCGCCTCATAAAGTAAATCTGGTCATCGTTGATTTTATGGAGACCAGTTGTAAAAATAATGAGATTGAAAAAGCCTTTGCTAAATATACCTACCACAGAAATTTAAGTATTATATATAGCGTCCAAAAAAATTTTGCCAAGGCAGAACAAGCTGCACCATCACCTTAAGTCCAAAATATATATGGTGTTGTGTAAGAATCTGCGAGATAAACAGCAGATAGCTGGTCTCACCAGACAAATGTATACAGGCAAGACGTGTTTCTTTCTTGAGGCCTTTGAAGACGCTACCAGAAAACCATATGGCTATCTCATCGTGGATTTGAATGCCTTGACGCCCGAGGCATATAGATTGAGGATGGACATCTTTCCCCCCTGCTTTGACGGTCATATAGAGTGAGAAAACAGCGGGCGCCTTTAAAAAGAAATGACGAGCCACCGGTTTTTCCACACCCTGTAATTGCGCTCTCACAGGCAATGACATGTCTAGCCGTTTAAAGAGGAGCTTTTAAAACTTTTAGTTCAGGCTTTTACCCCGCCAGAGAAAAGCCATCCTCCGTATCGCTTCGGATGACTTAATAGCGGCTATACCAGAGATAGCCCTAAACACTCTTAAAAGTTACATACCATTATCACGGCACCAGATTAGCGTCCTGAAAAGACAAAAACATGCAAAAAGGAGTCTCAGGGACAAAAGGATACCTTTTAAAACAAAGAAGACGCTGCTGACGCAGTCTGGGGATTTTATCGGACCCTTTGCTAAGCTTTGCTTTACCATTGATCACAATGATTGCCAATTAACATCATTAATTTCTTGTTAGCAAACAATTATTGGTAGATAAGGGCTCATTGTTCAATTAATTTGTGCACGCTTTGGGTGCCGGGGATTTGTGTATTGAGATGACTGCGATAGTCATGAGAGGATAAGAGGTGCTGCCCACGCCACGGAAATCTGTTGGCAAGGACCAATGATAACCTAAATAGTAAAATAAGAGGTGCAGGAAGTGTTGTGTTTGAGCTACGTTTTATTTGCAATAGGATTAGTCCACAGAGGAATTGTAAACACTGTTCCCCTAAGCTGAGCGGGAATCCTCCAATAGCATTGCTGCTACTTGGGGGCGGTGCTTCAATATTGTGTTTTCAATCACTAGGGAGCCCTGTACAGCTTGCTTGTCCTTGACTATTGGAAATGTGATAATGAAACAGCGCCGCCTACTGGCAGGACTGTATGTGGAGGACTCCAACTCAGCTTAGAGGAAACAGTGGTTGTAACAGCAGTGCCACAGAAATCACACTGCCCATATACTCTAGTGTTCCCCGTGAACTCTATCGTGCACCATAGTAACATAGTAGATGACAGCAGAAAAAGACCTGCACGGTCCATCTAGTCTGCCCAACAAGATAAACTCATATGTGCTACTTCTTGTGTATACCTTACCTTGATTTGTATCTGCCATTTTCAGGACACAGACCATAGAAGTCTTGCCCAGCACTAGCCCCACCACCCAAACACCAGCCCCGCCTCCCAATCTCGGCTAAGCTTCTGAAGACACAGACCGTAGAAGTCTTGCCCAGAACTAGCCCCACCACCCAAACACCAGCCCCACCTCCCAATCTCAGCTAAGCTTCTGAAGACACAGACCGTAGAAGTCTTGCCCAGCACTAGCCCCACCACCCAAACACCAGCCCCGCCTCCCAATCTCGGCTAAGCTTCTGAAGACACAGACCGTAGAAGTCTTGCCCAGCACTAGCCCCATCATCCAAACACCAGCCCCGCCTCCCAATCTCGGTTAAGCTTCTGAGGATCCATTCCTTTCCTATCATGCACCACAAAGTTGTTAGGCTGTACAATCGTGTCTCTAACATTACATCCCCTCTCATGTGCAATGCAGGGTCCCGCTTGCAAAACAGTTTGTAATGCATGCCGGTGCTTCTGTATCAACCCCAAATTCTATAAATGGCGCTCAAATGTAGGTGCACAACTGTGTGCACAGTCATAGAATAAGTATTGTGTTCAGTTTTGGAGGCCATATCTTGCTAAGGACGTAAAAAGACTTGAAGCGGTTCAGAGAAAAGCGACTAAAATGGTAGGGACTTTGCATAACAAGACATACATAGAAAAACTTGCTGATCTAAACATTTATACGCTGGAGGAAAGGAGAAACATTGAAGAAACGTAGAAACACGACGGCAGATAAAGGCCAAAAGGCCCATCCAGTCTGCCCATCCTCAGTATCCACTAACTCTTTCCTAAGGGATCCCACATGCCTGTCCCACACTTTCTTAAATTCTGACACAGTCCCCGTTCTCCACGACCTCCACCGGGAGGCCATTCCACACCCTTTCCGTGAAAGAGTATTTTCTTAGATTCCTCCTAAGCCTATTTCCTCTTCATCCTATGCCCCCTCATTCCAGAGTTTTCCTTCATTTGAAAAAGGCTCACCTCTTGTACATTAATGCCACTGAGGTATTTAAATGTTTCTATCATATTCACTCTCCCGTCTCTCTTCCAGCGTATACATGTTGAGGTCCCTAAGCCTGTCCCTATATGCTTTATGACCAAGACTGCTTACCAGATTCGTAGCCACCCTCTAGACCAGCTCTATCCAGGAGTGATATGATACAGATGTTCAAATATTTGAAAGGTCTAACCCCACAGACATACATTTTCCAGAGACGGGAAGGTGGTAGAACCAGAGGGCATGAGTTGAGGTTGAAAGGGGGCCGACTCAGGAATAATGTCAGGGAGGTGGTGGAGATGACAAGGTAACAGAATTGAAAAACGGGTGGGACAAACACAAAGGAAGCCTGTTTAGAAGAATCGGATCCAGAGAAGGATAGCGGAGATTAGGTACTGAGCAAATTGTACGGTCTATGCCCTGATCGAGGCTGAATAGATTTGGATGAGATGCAGTGGAGTTTTTCAGGGATTTTGACAAGAACTTCAGATATTTTGGAACAAGGCCAGTGCCAGGCGGACTTCTACGGTCTGTGCCCTAAAAATGGCAAGTATAAAGCAAGATCAGATGTATCACTTCATACCATATGCAATGAGTTTATCTTATTGGGCAGACTGGATGGACCATACAGGTCTTTATTTGCCATCATCTACTGTTTTACTATGGGGCTCATTTTCAAAGCACTTAGACTTACAAAGTTCCATACTAACCTATGGAACTTTGTAAGTAACATAGTAGATGACGGCAGAAAAAGACCTGCATGGTCCATCCAGTCTGCCCAACAAGATAACTCGTATGTGCTACTTTTTGTGTATACCTTACCTTGATTTGTCTCCCCTGCCATCACCCATTCTCTCTCATATAGTACCCTCTGCCGTCAACCATTCTTTCTCTCTCTCATATGTACCGCCCCTTGCCGTCACCCATTCTCTCATATGTAACCCCCGTTGTGTTACTATGTAAGGTATGTAAGGTCAGTTGTGCACATTGGCTTAATTTTTTTTTTTTTGTTACATTTGTACCTCGCGCTTTTCCCACTCATGGCAGGCAATGGAGGGTTAAGTGACTTGCCCAGAGTCACAAGGAGCTCCCTGTGCCGGGAATCGAACTCAGTTCCTCAGTTCCCCAGGACCAAAGTCCACCACCCTAACCACTAGGCCACTCCTCCACTCAATAACTATCAATAATCGGCCTTAACATGTGCTAATTGGCACAAATTAGCAGTTATGCGCATAACTCATCTCCACCCTATTGTATAAACTGTGCACCTCATTTTTATAGTGCACAACTCCAAAGGGGGCAAGGCTAGGGGAGGAACATGTGCAGGTCAGGGGCGTGGCCAGGAGAGGGACATGTGCAGGTCAGGTCCATGGCCACAGAAGGGGTACGTACAAGTCAGGGGTGTGGCCAGGGGAGGAACATGTGCAGGTCAGGGGTGTGGCCAAGGGAGGACACGTGCAGGTCAGGGGCGTGGCCAGGAGAGGGACATGTACAGGTCAGGTCCATGGCCACAGAAGGGGTACGTACAAGGGAGGGACATGTGCAGGTCAAGGGTGTGGCCAAGGGAGGACATATGCAGGTCAAGGGTGTGGCCAGGGGAGGACATATGCAGGTCAGGGGTTTGGCCAGGGGAGAGACATGGGCAGGTCAGAGTCATGGCCAGGAGAGGAACACATGCAAGTCAGGGATGTGGCCAGGGGAGGACATGTGCAGGTCAGGGGCGTGGCCACAGAAGGGACATGTACAGATCAGGGGTGTGGCCAGGGAAGGAACATGTGCAGGTCAGGGGTGTGGCCAGGGGAGGGACACGTGTAGGTAAGGGGCATGGCCAGGGGAGGGACATGGGCAGATCAGGGGTGTGGCCAGGGAAGGAACATGTGCAGGTCAGGGGTGTGGCCAGGGGAGGGACACGTGTAGGTAAGGGGCATGGCCAGGGGAGGGACATGGGCAGATCAGGGGTGTGGCCAGGGAAGGAACATGTGCAGGTCAGGGGTGTGGCCAGGGGAGGGACACGTGTAGGTAAGGGGCATGGCCAGGGGAGGGACATGGGCAGATCAGGGGTGTGGCCAGGGAAGGAACATGTGCAGGTCAGGGGTGTGGCCAGGGGAGGGACACGTGTAGGTAAGGGGCATGGCCAGGGGAGGGACATGGGCACATCAGGGGCGTGGCCAGGGAAGGAACTGTGCAGGTCAGGTGTGTGCCCAGCATTTAGGCATGGTTTTATAGAATACTTGCATTTTTGCAACTAACTGTCAGAGGTTATGGGGTGGCCTGTGGCTGGCGTAAGTGTTCACACCTAAATACGCACTTCCACATGGAACTGCCATTATAGAATGTGTGCTTAGCACCTGTATCCCAGCTCTGAACTTTACACACCATTTACTGAATCTGCCCCTTAATGTGCCACTTCAGGTGCTAATCTGAATAATTCAAAACACAAACTAATTTTTCCATTTCTGCAATAGGTTGATCTAGAAGTAATAAATCCCTGTTAGCATATAACACTCTAACATAGGCTCTATGGCTGACAAAAGGAGGATACCCCTAAACCAAAGTTTTGCTGTCAAAATGTGAACAAAGGCAAAGTGATACAAATGCGTTTGTGCCTTAGAAATCGGTCTCTCAGCAGCACTCATCTTAACCTGCAAAGGTACATAAGTACATAAATATTGCCATACTGGGAAAGACCAAAGGTCCATCAAGCCCAGCATCCTGTTTCCAACAGTGGCCAATCCAGGTCACAAATACCTGGCAAGATCCCAAAAAAGTACAAAAGTATAATGTTCTATTACTTATTGTGTAGTCATTGCAAGTAGTATAACATGCCATACTTTGTATTGTTACTTGAATTTTTTACTGCTGTAATTGCCTGTTGCTCATGTTTGATCTATTCTTACTGTACACCGCCTTGAGTGAATTCCTTCAAAAAGACGGCAAATAAATCGTAATAAATAAATAAAACATTTTATACTGCTTATCCCAGAAATAGTGGATTTTCCCCAAGTCCATTTAATAACAGTCTATGGACTTTTCCTTTAGGAAGCCGTCCAAACCTTTTTTAAACTCCGCTAAGCTAACCGCCTTTACCACATTCTCTGGCAACGAATTCCAGAGTTTAATTACACGTTGAGTGAAGAAACATTTTCTCCGATTCGTTTTAAATTTACTACATTGTAGCTTCATCGCATGCCCCCTAGTCCTAGTATTTTTGGAAAGCATAAACAGACACTTCATGTCTACCCGTTCAACTCCACTCATTATTTTATAGACCTCTATCATATCTCCCCTCAATCGCCTTTTCTCCAAGCTGAAGAGCCCTGGCCGCTTTAGCCTTTCCTCATAGGGAAGTCGTCCCATCCCCTTTATCATTTTCGTCGCCCTTCTCTGCATCTTTTCTAATTCTACTATATCTTTTTTGAGATGTGGCGACCAGAATTGAACCCAATATTTGAGGTGCGGTCGCACCATGGTGCAATACAAAGGCATTATAACATCCTCATTTTTGTTTTCCATTCCTTTCCTAATAATACCTAACATTCTATTTGCTTTCTTAGCTGCAGCAGCACACTGAGCAGAAGGTTTCAATGTATCATCAACGACGACACCTAGATCCCTTTCTTGGTCCGTGACTCCTAATGTGGAACCTTGCATGATGTAGCTATAATTCAGGTTCCTCTTTCCCACATGCATCATTTTGCACTTGCTCACATTACATAGTAACATAGTAGATGACGGCAGGAAAAGACCTGCACGGTCCATCCAGTCTGCCCAACAAGCTAACTCATATTTGCTGCTTTTTGTGTATACCCTACTTTGATTTGTACCTGTGCTCTTCAGGGCACAGACCATATAAGTCTGCCCCGCACTATCCCCACCTCCGAACCACCAGCCCCACCTCCCAACCACCGGCTCTGGCACAGGCACAGACTGTATAAGTCTGCCCAGCACTATCCTCACCTCCCCACCACCAGCCCTGCCTCCCAACCACCGGCTCTGGCACAGACCGTACAAGTCTGTCCAGCACTATCCCCGCCTTCCAACCACCAGTCCCGCTTCCCACCACCGGCTCTGGCACAGACCGTATAAGTCTGCCCAGCACTATCCCCGCCTCCCAACCACCAGCCCCGCCTCCCAACCACCAGCCCCGCCTCCCGATCTTGACTAAGCTCCTGAGGATCCATTCCTTCGGCACAGGATTCCTTTATGCTTATCCCACGCATGTTTGAATTCAGTTACCATTTTCATTTCCACCACCTCCCGCAGAAGGGCATTCCAAGCATCCACTACTCTCTCCGTGAAAAAAATACTTCCTGACATTTTTCTTGAGTCTGCCCCCCTTCAATCTCATTTCATGTCCTCTCGTTCTACCACCTTCCCATCTCCGGAAAAGGTTCGTTTGCGGATTGCGGATAGACCCTTGAGGAACCCCACTAAGTACCCTTCTCCATTGAGAAACGTCATCTGCCATTTAGACTCCCAGTCTCTGTCTCATAAAGTCCTCTTGTAATTTTTCACAATCCTCTCGCGATTTAATAACTGTAAATAACTTTGTGTCATCAGCAAATTTAATTGCCTCACTAGTTACTCCCATCTCTAGGTCATTTATAAATATGTTAAAAACCAGAGGTCCCAGCATAGACCCCTGAGGAACCCCACTAAGTACCCTTCTCCATTGAGAATACTGACCATTTAACCCTACTCTCTGTTTTCTATCTTTTAACCAGTTTTTAATACACAATAGAACACTACCTCCTATCCCATGGCTCTCCAATTTCCTCTGGAGTCTTTCATGAGGTACTTTGTCAAACGCCTTCTGAAAATCCAGATACACAATATCAACCGGCTCCCCTTTATCCACATGTTTGTTCACCCCTTCAAAGAAATGTAGTAGATTGGTGAGGCAAGATTTCCCCTCACTAAATTCATGTTGACTTTGTCTCATTAATCCATGCTTTTGAATATGCTCTGTAATTTTGTTAGTCTCTACCATTTTGCCCGGCACCGACATCAGACTCATCGGTCTATAATTTCCCAGATCTCCTCTGGAACCTTTTTAAAAAATCGATGTTACATTGGCCACCCTCCAATCTTCCGGTACCACGCTTGATTTTAAGGATAAATTACATATTTCTAACAATAGCTCTGCAAGCTCATTTTTCAGTTCTATCAGTACTCTGGGATGAATACCATCCGAGCCAGGAGATTTGCTACCCTTCAGTTTGTAGAACTACCCCATTACATCCTCCAGGTTTACAGAGAATTCATTAAGTTTCTCCGACTCGTCAACTTCGAATACCATTTCCGGCACCGGTATTCCACCCAAATCTTCCTCGGTGAAGACCGAAGCAAAGAATTCATTTAATCTCTCTGCCTCAGCTTTGTCTTCCCTGATCGCCCCTTTTACTCCTCGGTCATCTAGTGGTCCAACCAATTATTTTGCCGGCTTCCTGCTTTTAATATACCTAAAAACAACTTTTACTATGTGTTTTTGCCTCCAATGCAATCTTTTTATCGAAGTCCCTCTTAGCCTTCCTTATCAGTGCTTTGCATTTGACTTGACATTCCTTATGCTGTTTATTATTTTCAGTCGGTTCCTTCTTCTGTTTTCTGAAGGATTTTCTTTTAGCTCTAATAGCTTCCCTCACCTTACTTTTTAACCATCCTGGCTGTCGTTTGGTCTTCCATCCTCCTTTTTAAATACGTGGAATATATTTGGCCTGGGCTTCCTGGATGTAAATTTTTGACCCTCGCAGTCGCTCCTCTAAGTTTTTTTTCTCCATTCTTCTCATTTTATCATAGTCTCCTTTTTTTAAAGTTAAACGCTAACGTATTTGATTTCCTATGTATACTTACTTCAAAGCTAATAATAAATCCGATCATATTATGATCACTGTTATCAAGCGGCCCCAGCACCATTACTTCTCGCACCAGATCATGTGCTCCACTAAGGACTAGGTCTAGAATTTTTCCTTCTCTCGTCTCCTGTACCAGCTGCTCCATAAAGCTGTCCTTGATTTCATCAAGGAATTTTACCTCCCTAGCGTGTCCCGATGTTACATTTACCCAGTCAATATCGAGGTAATTGAAATCACCCATTATTATTGTGTGGCCCAGTTTGTTTGCGTCCCTAATTTCCTTTAACATTTCTGAATCCGTCTGTTCATCCTGGCCAGGCAGACGGTAGTGCACTCCTATCACTATCTTTTTCCCCTTTACACATGGAATTTCAATCCACAGTGATTCCAAGAAGTATTTTGTTTCCTGTAGAATTTTCAATCTATTTGATTCAAGGCTTTCGTTAATATACAGTTCTACCCCTCCACCAATTCTTCCACCCTATCACTACGATATAATTTGTACCCCGGTATAACAGTGTCCCACTGGTTATCCTCCTTCCACCAGGTCTCAGAGATGCCTATTATATCTAATTTTTCATTTAGTACAATATATTCTAACTCTCCCATCTTATTTCTTAAGCTCCTGGCGTTCGCATATAGACATTTCAAACGGTGTTTGTTGTTCCTATTTACATCATGCTTAGCACTTGACAGTATTAATTTGCAATCTTTTGTCTGATTTTTATTTTTATTTAAGGACACCTGATCTAGTACGGTCTTTTGCAACCTCACTATCAGGATACCCTATCTTCCCTGTTTTGGTGATATCTTTGAAAGATACCTTGTCCCGAACCATTCGCTTTTGAGCGACTGTCGGCCTTCCCCCCATTTCTAGTTTAAAAGCTGCTCTATCTCCTTTTTAAATGCCGATACCAGCTGCCTGGTCCCACCCTGGTTAAGGTGGAGCCCATCCTTTCGGAATAGGCTCCCCCTACCCCAGAATGTCGCCCAGGTCCTAACAAATCTAAAACCCTCCTCCCTGCACTATCGTCTCATCCACGCATTGAGACTCCGGAGCTCTGCCTGTCTCTTGGGCCCTGCGCGTGGAACTGGTAGCGTTTCAGAAAATACTACCCTAAAGGATCTGGATTTGAGCTTGCTACCTAAGAGCCTAAATTTGGCTTCCAGAACCTCTCTTCCGCATTTTCCTAAGTCATTGGTACCCACATGTACCAAGACAGCCGGCTCCTCCCCAGCACTATCTAAAATACTATCTGGGTGACGCGTGAGGTCCGCCACCTTCGCACCAGGCAGGTAAGTCACCTGGTGATGACTACTACTACTACTACTATTTAGCATTTCTATAGCGCTACAAGGCATACGCAGCGCTGCACAAACATAGAAGAAAGACAGTCCCTGCTCAAAGAGCTTACAATCTAATAGACAAAAAATAAAGTAAGCAAAGCAAATAAATAAAGTAAGCAAATCAAATCAATTAATGTGAACGGGAAGGAAGAGAGGAGGGTAGGTGGAGGCGAGTGGTTACAAGTGGTTACGAGTCAAAAGCAATGTTAAAGATGATGACTAGTGAAATGCAAGAAACTATTACGTTCCACTGACTTACGAAAAACTATAGATGTCAAAACTATTCCTTCTTTATGAATCAACACATCCAACAATTACATTTGATTGGAATACAGTCATAAAAAAAAAAACAAAGATGTTTATTCAACAACTATAACCAGTCAAGAAATTCCTGCAAATGCCCCTTTGTAGATATGCAGAAGCAAAACACATCATCAATAAAATGTAGCCACAAAGCCACTTGTGTGAACCATGTGAAGTTATAAAAATACTGTTCATCAAATGTTGGGTCAACAGTAAATGCAAGATTAAAGAAATGGGCCAGAAAACCAATATAAATGGAGCAAGGACTATTTCTTTCCATGACTCATCCACCATGAATAATGACTGTAGGTTTTTTTATGATTTTTCTCTGTTTTTCCTGCTCTGGGTTTCCAGTTAAACAGCTTCAAGAAACAGGAAAAAAATCTGTACAAAAAGCATGCATAGGCAAACTCTTTTTAACAAGCAGGATGGGACTTTTTGGCCAAAATGCTAAATTTAAGATTCAGAGATGCAGGGCTTTCTTCTTCCCAGAAATTCGAGGAAGAAAAAGCTTTGGACAAAAAACTGCCCTTTTACCATAACTGATGCACAGCTTTTGTGACTTGCTTGCTCTGTTTGGACCTGACCCTTGAATCCAGTGATGTGCTGGAGCCGGCTTGCACCAGCTCACGAGAGCTGGTGCTAAAGTTTGCATGAATTTTGTGCACGGTTGTTATGCTGTAGCGAGCCATTGAGTGCAATGAGGTTTGTGAGAATCTGCAGAAATCCCCTCCAGGTCCGTGGCGGTTTGTGTGTGTGTGAGCCTCTCAGTGACCACCTACCTACCCAGAGTCCTCCAAGACGCCCAAAGTACTGCCTCCTCCTCCCTTCAATAATTCAGCGCAGCTGCACTCGCTCTCTGCCCAGGTTGATGCAGCAAAGCTCACACTGTCACATGCACAGGCCAACAGCATCAGAGGTCACCTGATCTATTGACGCATGTGTGTGATGTCCTCCATGTGCATCTGGCCCATACTTTGTCAGTGTGAGGCTTTCTGAATCAGCCCGGGAAGAGAGCAAGTGCAGGTGTGCTGAATGATTGAAGAGAGGCAGGACTTGGACATCTTGGAGGACATTGGGTAGGTAGGTGGTCACTGAGAGGCTCCTAATCGTACATTTACTGGTATGTTCTTAGACCAAAATGTTGATTTTCCCCCCCAAACCCACCTCCCCACTCCCCCCATTTTCTATTTCTGTTGATGGCTCTCTCATTCTCCCTGTCTCCTCAGCTCGAAACCTTGGGGTCATCTTTGACTCTTCTCTCTCCTTCTCTGCTCATATCCAGCAGATCGCCAAGACCTGTCGTTTCTTTCTTTACAACATCCGTAAAATCCGCCCCTTTCTTTCCGAGCACTCTACCAAAACCCTCATCCACACCCTTGTCACCTCTCGTTTACACTACTGCAATCTGCTTCTTGCTGGCTTCCCACTTAGTCACCTCTCCCCTCTCCAATCGGTTCAAAACTCTGCTGCCCGTCTCGTCTTCCGCCAGGGTCGCTTTACTCATACTACCCGTCTCCTCAAGTCACTTCACTGGCTCCCTATCCGTTTTCGCATCCTGTTCAAACTTCTTCTACAAACCTATAAATGTACTCACTCTGCTGCTCCCCAGTATCTCTCCACACTCGTCCTTCCCTACACCCCTTCCCGTGCACTCCGCTCCATGGATAAATCCTTCTTATCTGTTCCCTTCTCTACTACTGCCAACTCCAGACTTCGCGCCTTCTGTCTCGCTGCACCCTACGCCTGGAATAAACTTCCTGAGCCCCTACGTCTTGCCCCATCCTTGGCCACCTTTAAATCTAGACTGAAAGCCCACCTCTTTAACATTGCTTTTGACTCGTAACCACTTGTAACCACTCGCCTCCACCTACCCTCCTCTCTTCCTTCCCGTTCACATTAATTGATTTGATTTGCTTACTTTATTTATTTTTTGTCTATTAGATTGTAAGCTCTTTGAGCAGGGACTGTCTTTCTTCTATGTTTGTGCAGCACTGCGTATGCCTTGTAGCGCTATAGAAATGCTAAATAGTAGTAGTAGTAGTAGTAGAAGTGAGGTGGAACAAGTTATTTCCCTTGTAAGACAGAGCTTTAATTTAGTTTCTTTATATTTGCTTAACCGCCTTCCACGTTGCAACATCAAAAGCAGTGTACAAACATGATAGGACCAGGGTGGAAACACTCTGGTGGAGTGTTTCCACCCTGGTCCTATCATGACTGCAAGACTGTAGCCCCAGTATCCCGCACATGCCGCAGATTGTCTAGTTATTTCTGATAAAGCCCCATAAAGAAAATGTTACCGTAATCTACATGACTAAATACG
Organism: Microcaecilia unicolor; assembly: GCF_901765095.1. NCBI lineage: Eukaryota > Metazoa > Chordata > Amphibia > Gymnophiona > Siphonopidae > Microcaecilia > Microcaecilia unicolor. Next base: position 13,902,891 of record NC_044034.1, read on the forward strand.
AAAGCTTGAACAACTGTGGATAGATATTCAGCTGACAAAAATGGTTGTAAATTCAATTTGTTTCAAGTGTCTTACCAGTTAGTTTGGTGAACTGGTAAGACACTTGAAACAAATTGAATTTACAACCATTTTTGTCAGCTGAATATCTATCCACAGTTGTTCAAGCTTTCGTATTTAGTCATGTAGATTACGGTAACATTTTCTTTATGGGGCTTTATCAGAAATAACTAGACAATCTGCGGCATGTGCGGGATACTGGGGCTACAGTCTTGTAGGGCGCATTTCACTGGCTTCCTACTGCTTTTCAAGTGAAGTTCAAAGTCTTATGCTTTATTTATAAAACCCTCTTTAAGTGATCGATTCATTATGAACACAGTAGAATTTTGAAGTCTTCTTAAAGTGGTCTGTTGGCGTTTACGGTAAAGGATGGGGACCCACGGGGAGGGAGGAGGGGACAGAGTCTGCAGGGGCTGGAGACAAATATTGACACCGTGCCATTCTCCACTTTGCAGGCTGTTAATGAATTGGGCAGTTATTTATGTCTGAGTGATGCAGACCACGATGTTTTCATTTTTTAGCGAAACAAGCAAAAATGCTGACCACAACTGACAAAATTTGCATGGAGGATCCTGTGCATTCCTGCTACCAGTACGTCTTCTGAGAAGAGATTTTCTATTGCAGGAAGGTCTGTGGAAAGCAGAAGAACTAGACTGAATCCTGAGATTATTGATGACTTCTTATTCATCCACAGATTACAAACTCATAACATTGCTTCGTAGGGCATATTTCTGCTCCACTAGGGCATACAGAGCAGGTTGTATTTTGTACTCAAAGACATTTTAAAAGGGTGGATTAAGGTTCTTTGGGGTAGTAGAAGTCAGCTATTGCTGAGGTTGGAAAGGTAGAGGGTGATGATGGTGGGGGCTATTATAATTGTTCATTGTTATTATTGTTATCGATTTGTGATTTATAAACAACAGTTGCACAGAATATTGTTCCTTTTTATACTTTAATAACAAGATTTAAATATAAAATCATAAGTGTTTTAAACTTCTGCAGATAAGGACAGAACCCACAGGGATGGGGATGGAGACAGGGTCCGCGGAGATGGAGACAAACCCTGCCATATTACACCTCTCGAAGCTCAGGGAAATTCAAAAGTATAGAGAGGGAAAACCTATATTCCAAACTCTGAAAGAAAATATTTTCACATAGTAACATAGTAGATGACGGCAGAAAAAGACCTGCACGGTCCACCCAGTCTGCCCAACAAGATAAACTCACATGTGTCATTTTTTGTGTATACCTTACCTTGATTGTACCTGTCTTTTTCAGGGCACAGACTGTATAAGTCTGCCCAGCACTATCCCCACCTCCCAACCACCAGCCCCTCCTCCCACCACTGGCTCTGGCACAGACCGTATAAGTCTGCCCAGCACTATCCCCGCCTCCCAACCACCAGCCCCGCCTCCCACCACCGGCTCTGGCACAGACCGTATAAGTCGCCCAGCACTATCCCCGCCTCCCAACCACCAGCCCTGCCTCCCACCGCCGGCTAAGCAATATAGTATCCCCATTTGACTTTCGTTGAATATGAGACTTACAAAACTCAAATCCTGATAAACGAGTGAAAATGTGCTCTTCAGAGAGATAATTTTGTAAAACATGCTCATCTTAATTTGAAAGGACTTTCACCGACCAACATGGTCTTCTCAATGATCCAGTCATGACGCTTATGTTCTGATGTGGCCAATTATAAACAGAAGGTAGAATCTATGATACAACAGTTCGTGGAGTGAGGTTACCCTTTAAAGGTGATTTAAAAAGCACACAAAAGAGCATTATAGGCAAACAGGGATTTACTATTACATGGATTCAGGGACCTGGTGTGTGTTCTTCCCTATTCTGATAATGCTTTTAGAATCAAGTGTATAATTTATTTTATTTATTATGACATTTCTACCCCACATTTTCCCAAGACAGCTTAAGTTCAACGCGGCTTATATAACAAATTAAGAAGAAGCATTACAAGACAAGAATACAACTATTTAAAAAAAATTCTTTTCTTATTAGCAAAAATACTAGGACTAGGGGGCATGCGATGAAGCTACAATGTAGTAAATTTAAAACGAATCGGAGAACATTTTTCTTCACTCAACGTGTAATTAAACTCTGGAATTCGTTGCCAGAGAATGTGGTAAAGGCGGTTAGCTTAGCGGAGTTTCAAAAAAGGTTTGGACGGCTTCCTAAAGGAAAAGTCCATAGACCATTATTAAATTGGACTTGGGGAAAATCCACTATTTCTGGGATAAGCAGTATAAAATGTTTTGTACTTTTTGGGGATCTTGCCAGGTATTTGTGATCTGGATTGGCCACTGTTGGAAACAGGATGCTGGGCTCGATGGACCTTTGGTCTTTCCCATTATGGCAATACTTATGTACTTATGATCTAAAGAAGTGGGCTTTAAGCAAACTTCTAAATGACATATAATCGACTGAGTGTCTGATATACTTGGGTAATGAATTCCAGAGTTTGGTACTTTGGTAAGAAAAATTAGTATTATGGATAGTTTTGTAGGTTACATTTTTACAACTTGAGAAATGTAATATGAGATATTCTTTAGATGATGAGGTGGTGTTTCATGGTGATAACTTAATGAGATCTATCATATAAGATGGTAAGATGCCATATTAAATCTTATTCAGTCTGGAAGAGTGACTGATTAGACTCAAAAAATTCTGAAAAGTTTTAAGATAAATACATGTTTTTTTGTTACATTTGTACCCTGCACTTTCCCACTCATGGCAGGCTCAATGCGGCGGGCAATGGAGGGTTAAGTGACTTGCCCAGAGTCACAAGGAGCTGCCTGTGCCTGAAGTGGGAATCAAACTCAGTTCCTCAGGACCAAAGTCCACCACCCTAACCACTAGGCCACTCCTCCACTGATTTCAACGTATCGTCCATAAAGACTCCAAGATATTTTTCTTTGTTTTGGCTCCTAACTTAGAACCCAACATTTTTTCTACCTGTAATTGGGATTATTTTTCCCTATGTGCATCACTTTGCACTTGACCACGTTAAATTTCATCTGCTAATTAGATGCCCAGTCTCCTAGACACAAGCGTCTTCTGCAAATCCTCAAAATCCTCTGCTGTTTTAACAACCTTGAAGAATTTTGTGGCATCTATACATTTGATCACCTCACTAATTGCTCCCTCTTCCAGAGCACACATTTTTTTATTCGGATTTATTTACTGCCTTTGTGAAGGAATTCACTCAAGGCGGTATAAATACATTAAAAGTACATATCCCAAATGGTTGCAGCAGAGGCGTAGCCAGACCTCGAGGTGAGAGGGGGCCAGAGCCCAAAGTGGGGGGGGGGGCAGATTTTAGTCCGCCTCCCTGCCACCGCTCCTCACCCCACCGCTGCCACTGCACATACCTTGGCTGAAATGTTCATCCAGCGCTGGTCTCTGCCACATTGCCTGCCCTGCTCTCTCTTCCCCTCACGTCCCACACGCTCGTTTTAATGAAATTGAGCATGCGCTCATATGCTCAGTTTCACTAAAACGAGCATGCAGCGACGTGAGGGTAAGAGCAGAGCAGGCAATGTGGCGGAGACCAGCGCTGGACAAGCGTTTCAGCTGGCAGGGGTTGGGGACTCCCGCTATCCAAACCAGGGGCCCAGAAGCAATTGGGGGGACCAAGGCCCCACTGACCCCCTGTAGCTAAGCCACTGGGCTGCAGGATTTTGGAGCTTTTTCCATGGACCAGTTGAAATGGAGTATCCAAGATGGGCAAAGGCTAGTGGAGAGTGCTCACCTCCATGAATTACATTATAAATTTCTATTACAACTGCATATCCATCCTGACTGTGCCAACAAAATGGGATTTTCCTACAGATGGTGCTTGTTTGAAATACTCAACCCCGAAAGTGATTTACAAGCATTGTATTTGGAAGTGTCCCTTAATTTTGGACTCCTGGACCAGTTTGTGGAATCACTTGGGCTTTATGCACAACTGTGCTTGGGAAGCGCTGCCCTGCAGATCTCACTTGGATTCGATGGAGGGCACGAGAGTTTCTCCATTCTTGGACGGAGTCTTGGAGGGCACGAGAGCTTCTCCGTTCTTGGACGGAGTCTTGGAGGGCACGAGAGTTTCTCCGTTCTTGGATGGAGTCTTGGAGGGCACGAGAGTTTCTCCGTTCTTGGACTGAGTCTTAGAGGGCACGAGAGTTTCTCTGTTCTTGGACGGAGTCTTGGAGGGCATGACAGTTTCTCCGTTCTTATTGTGCAAAGCTTGTTTGATATCCAAACGCTGCATTTTGTTGAAATGGATAGATTCAGCTCCCCCTTCTATCACCCAGTGGCGTAATCAGATGCGTGACTTGCTTAGGATGGAAAAGATGATGGTGGTCCTCCGAGGTCAAACTGCAAAGAAAGGATTTCTTAAACTCTGGGATGCCTATTTCACTACTTTGCCTTTGAGAGTTCATCATGGTTTGTTGAATGATCTAGAACTTTAGTGTATTGTGATCCCACTTGAGTGGTTTCATAGGTCTCTTTTTGTTCATACACATTCTTTGTTTACTTGAGTCTTGGCTTGGGTGTGTGGGGGTCACGTTGTTGAGGGGGATTTGGAGGGTTTGTCTTGGATAATTTGATGGTCATCCTCTGTATCATGTGGAGGGACTTTGGACATTTAGTGCTAAACGTCCAAAATCCAAATAGAAAATATACCTATTTTCGAAAAAAGAAAAACATCTTTTTTTCCACGAAAATATCATTTCGAACAAGGTTTCGTGCTTTGTGCATTTATCTTTTCAGGTCATTTTCAAAATTTAAAAAAAAGCACACAAGTTAAAAACACACAAAATCAAGCCACTGGGATGTAGGAAGGGCCATCATTTTTAGCAGACTGGTCCCCAAAACATCCCAGGAGAGTAATGGGGCCTTCTAGGGGGCACTGCAGTGGACTTCAAATAAATGTTCCCAGGTACACACCTCATCGTTGCTCCCTTATCTTGTCTGCTAAGCCCTCCAAAACCCACTACCCCCAACTGTACACCACTCAGTGGCGTAGCGAGGGCGGCTACCACCCAGGGCGGTTCGCCGCTGTGCACCCCCCCCCCGGGTGCAGCATGACACCCCCCTTGGTGCAACAGACCCCCCCCCCTCGGCGCATCACCCAAGCCCCCCTCGGCGCATCAAGCCCCGTCCCCGTGTGCACGCCGCTGGGGGGGGGGGGTCGGTTCTGCTGGTTCCCTGCTTCCTCTGCCCTGGAACAGGAAGTAACCTGTTCCGGGGCAGAAGGAACAGGGAACCAGCGGAGCCGACACCCCCCCCCCCCCCGTGGTGTGCACCCGGGGCGGACCGCCCCCATCGCCCCGCCCTTGCTACGCCACTGATACCACTACAATAGCCTTTATGGGTGAAGGGGGCACCTAGATGTGGGTACAGTGGGTTTCTGGTGAGTTTTTGAGAGCTCACAGTTTCCACCAGAAGTGTGAAGGAAATAATAGGGTGAAGAAATATTTTCTTATGCCTTTCACTACTTTGAATAATTTGTGTCATCTGAAAATGTTATCAGTTCACTTAGCAGCTTATAATCGAAAGACAAAAACGCCTATATTGCGACCTAAATCGGGAGATAGGCGTTTATCTCACAAAAACGAATAAAGCGGTATAATCGAAAGCCGAATTTGGACATTTTCAACTGCACTCCGTCGCGGATGCGGACAAAGTTGATAGGGGCGTGTCGAAGGCGTGGTGAAGGCGGAACTGGGGCGTGGTTATCGGGCGATCAGAGATGGGCGCCTTTCGCCGATAATGGAAGAAAAATATGCGATTTTAGCGAGAATTTAGGGCACTTTTCCTGGACCCTGTTTTTCCACGAATAAGGCCCCAAAAAGTGCCCTAAATGACCAGATGACCACTGGAGGGAATCGGGGATGACCTCCCCTGACTCCCCCAGTGGTCACTAACCCCCTCCCACCACAAAAAATGATGTTTCACACCTTTTTATTTTCACCCTCAAATGTCATACCCACCTCCCTGGCAGCAGTATGCAGGTCCCTGGAGCAGTTGTTAGGGGGTGCAGTGGACTTCAAGCAGGTGGACCCAGGCCCATCCCCCCCTACCTGTTACAATTGTGCTGCTTAATGCTTAGTCGTCCAACCCCCCCAAACCCACTGTACCCACATGTAGGTGCCCCCCTTCACCCCTTAGGGCTATAGTAATGGTGTAGACTTGTGGGCAGTGGGTTTTGAGGGGGATTTGGGGGGCTCAACACACAAGGGAAGGGTGCTATGCACCTGGGAGCTCTTTTACCTTTTTTTTTGTTTTTGTAAAAGTGCCCCCTAGGGCGCCCGGTTGGTGTCCTGGCATGTGAGGGGGACCAGTGCACTACGACTCCTGGCCCCTCCCACGAACAAATGCCTTGGATTTATTCATTTTTGAGCTGGGCGCTTTCATTTTCCATTATCACTGAAAAACAAAAACGCCCAGCTCACAAATTGTCGAATAAAACATGGACATCTATTTTTTTCGAAAATACGGTTCGGTCCGCCCCTTCACGGACCCGGTCTCGGAGATAAGCGCCCATGGAGATAGACGTTTTCGTTCGATTATGCCCCTCTTAGTGCTCCTTTGTGCCACATTACTCATGTAACTTTTGGAGGAAGTGAGAGCAATCTAGTCTATTTTTATTTCTTGTTCTTGCCTATGGACTCGGCTCTTTTTCCGCCTCTCAGGGTTAGCAGATAAGTCTACAGCTGTAGGTTTCTGTCTGACTTGACATTCTGCTTCTAAGAGTCTAACGCCAATCACTGCTGCTAGGTAACCTGCATGACGCGAGGCCTCCCCAGCTCCCAGCCCACTTCCTCTGCTCTTAAGGTCTGGCTCTAGCTGACAACAGAGCTCTGATTCTCTCTTGCTCCTGCTGGTCCCTCTTCTGCAGTCAGCCATAGCACAGACGTCATTGCAATGCACACAAGTAGAAAACAAGTTTCCCACAAAACAGACGGGTGGTTGTGTCTCTCTGTGGCATGAGTGGCCTATAAGACCCATAAAGATGATGGGCTTTTGTTCCATCAGTCTTATATGTAGACGTGACAATTTCAAGAATTACAATTCTGGTCACCACATCTCAAAAAAGATATAGTGGAAATAGAAAAGATACAGAGAAGGGCGACAAAAATGATAAAGGGGATGGGACAACTTTCCTATGAGGAAAAGCTAAAGCGGCTGGGGCTCTTCAGCTTGCAGAAAAGGCGGCTGAGGGGAGATACGATAGAGGTCTATAAAATAATGAGTGGAGTGTGCAGTCCTGTCTGTGCCTCAGAGACAGGAGTTGCAGTGGTGTTCCTGGCCTGGTTGGCACCCGGGGCGGAGCGCCGATACGTCCCCCCCCCCCGGGTGCAGCGCCCCCCCCCCCCCCGCTAAATTACACCTTTCCCCCCCTTCGGCGAAATGACACCCCCCCCCCCCCGGGTGCACGCCGCTGGGGGGGTGCCGTGGCGCGCGCCTGCTCCGAGTTCACTAAACTTCACTTCGCTGCAGCTCCCTCTGACCGGAACAGGAAGTAACCTGTTCCGGGGCAGAAGGAGCTGCAGCGAACGAGCGATGAAGTTTAGCAAACTCGGAGTAGGGGCGCGCCACGGCATCCCCCAGCGGCGTGCACCCGGGGCGGACCGCCCCCACCCCCTTGGTATGCCACTGAGGAGTTGCCTTCTGGAGGTCTGGGGGGGGTTTAGACCCTCAAGTAAATCTTGACTTCCCCAGGCAGAACTCCAGGCAACAAAAAACTCTTGCTAGTAAATAAGTATTAGATTCAATAAATGTTTATTCAGATAAACCAATATAAAGAAGCTAATAAGCAATTAGTCAAATATTTATTTATTTATTTGTTGCATTTGTATCCCACATTTTCCCACATATTTGTAGGCTCAATGTGGCTTACATAGTACCGGAAGGCGTTTGCCTGCTCCGGTGAGAACAGATACAAAGTGATATAGTGGCAGAATAAAGTTCACGTGGCAAAAGTCACATTTAGGGAAACGTGCAGCGGAGGCATTGAGTTTATGTCCATCACATACTTTAATTTTGTTGCGTCGCAGAGATCAGGCATTTAGGTTGGATCGGCAGGGTATGCCTTTTTGAATAGGTTAGTTTTTAGTGATTTCCGGAAGTTTAGGTGGCTGTGCGTCGTTTTCAAGGCTTTTGGCAATGCGTTCCAGAGTTGCGTGCTTATGTAGGAAAAGCTGGATGCGTAAGTTGATTTGTATTTGAGGCCTTTGCAGCTCGGGTAGTGCAGATTTAGATATGTTCGTGTTGATTCTGATGTGTTTCTAGTTGGTAAGTCGATCAAGTCTGTCATGTATCCAGGGGCTTCACCGTTTTGTGAACCATGGTGCAGATTTTGAAGGTAATGCGTTCTTTGATTGGGAGCCAGTGTAGTTTTTCACGGAGGGGTTTTGCGCTTTCATATCGCGTTTTTCTAAATATAAGACCCCAATAGAGTATAATATGTAGCAAATAAACATAGCTTTCCCTGGGATGCTGTCCATAGGAGTGGCCTAGTGGTTAGGGTGGTGGACTTTGGTTCTGGGGAACTGAGAAGCTGAGTTCGATTCCCAGCACAGGCAGCTCCTTGTGACTCTGGGCAAGTCACCTAACCCTCCATTGCCCCATGTAAGCCACATTGAGCCTGCCATGAGTGGGAAAGCACAGGGTACAAATGTAACAAAAAAAATATGTCCACCTACTAGTGTGGACACACTGAGGCCCCCCATCCTTAGTTCTATTTCCTCTTATATACATTTTCTTTCCTTCTTCTTAATTACCCTTCCTACTTAATGAATATGCATCTTTCCAGAACATTCTATTCCTTTCATGGAAAAAAATCCTTTTCTAGCATTTTCTATCATGTTCCAACTTTCTATTATTTATTTGACAGTTTAAAACCTGTCATATAAAGCATAAGTTTTCATTTGATATGAGTTGACCTATGTCCTTGGTATGCACAGTCATCATACTAGCCCCCTCCACCCTTTGGTTTAATCTACAGTTTTACCCACACCCACTTACTTCTCCCTACAATTGTTTATGGATACAGCAGGCGTCCTTAGTCATAGGAGTCTCTGGCTCTTAGTTTGCTGACCGCCAACTTATTTATTTTATTTGTTGCATTTGTATCCCACATTTTCCCACCTATTTGCAGGCTCAATGTGGCCTACAATGTTCAGTCATGGCAATCTCCATTCCAGAGTAAAAAGATACAGTTGGTATTACATAAAGAACATGTCTGATATAATAGAATTAAGCAATCAAGTATAGAAAGATTATGTTCTGAATATCAGGTAAACGGTGATGCGTTACAGGTCCTATGATGGATCATTGTGGTATGCTTTGTTGAAGAGATAAGTCTTCAGTAATTTCCGAAAGTTGATTGGGTCGCACATTGTTTTCACGTCAAGTGACAATGCATTCCACAACTGCCTGCGTGCTCATGTAGGAAAAGCTGGACGCATGTGTTAATCTGTATTTTAGTCCTTTACAGTTATCTTATCACAAGTTAGCATAGGTCAGACCACAGCCCTAGAAAGGTATTTCAGAAAAAGCAATTTTATAACTCTTTTGCAACTCTTAAGTCTGCTCCCAGCTTAAGAAAAGCAAAAATAGCTTATCTATATAAATAAATCCCACCTCGAACGTTCTGAAGCTCACTCCGTGGCAGTGAAGCACTGAACTCCTGTACTCTTCATAGGCTAGGCTATCAGGACCACTCACCCTCACTCATAGACCCGCCCTCAACCACGCCCCATCTGTACATAAAACGCAACCTCAACGTTCTGAAGCCAACATTCTGAAGCCATCAGCACACTCCCTGAAGGGTTCGTTAGTTCATGGTGGTGAAGCCATCCAACTCACCATGTCTCTGTGCCCCGCCCTCTTGTCAAACGTGATGACATCGAGGGCAGAACACAGACGGTCATCCACACACCCGCCCCCACCCACACACGTTACTCCCTTCCTTCCTCCATCCCTCCCACTTCAAGGCCCGTCACACCCCTACCAACGAGTTACACACTCCTCCCTCCCTCCGATTGCAGCACACCCCCTCCGCATTACTGCCCCCTGGACCCCCCTGCCGTGACCCTCTGCACACCACCCTTTCCTCCGACAAACCTCCCCCGAAGCCTTCGCCTACCTCTGCTAACGGAAACAAACTTCTCTTCTCGCCTGCGGGGCGTGGCTTGATGAAGGAGTATCTGTCGAAGTCTCTGTGCGTGCGTCTGACATCAGACGCACGCACAGAAACTTCAACAGATGTTCAATCAACAAGGAACGCCCCGCAGCCCAGAAGAGAAGTTCGCCTCCGTCAGAAGAGGTACGCAGAGGCTTCGGGGGCAGGTTTTGCAGAGGAAAGGGTGGTGTCCACAGGGTCGCGCCACAGGGGGGGACCAGGCAGTAACGCGAATGGGGGGGTTCTAATCGGAGGGAGGGGGAGTCTGCAACTCGGTGGGAGGGGCGTGAAGGGGGCCTTGAACTGCGAGGGAGGGGGTCTGCAACTCGGTAGGGAGGGAGAGACGGAGGGACGGAGGGGGGTTGGGAGGGGGGGTATGGAACTTGCCAGGGAGGGAGGATGGGTGGGAATTTACCTTGCTAGCGCCCGTTTCATTGCGTTTTGAAACGGGCCTTTCTTACTAGTATTAAAATAATAAACTAGAAATATAGAAGGGTTTACATCTTGCTATGGGCCTCTGTGATATACAAGTGGAATGGGTAGACGTGAATCGCTTGTTTACTGTTTCCAAAAATACTAGGACTAGGGGGCATGCAATGAAGCTACAAAGTAGTAAATCTAAAACAAATCGGAGAAAATATTTCTTCATTCAACGTGTAGTTAAAGTCTGGAATTCGTTGCCAGAGAATGTGATAAAAGCAGTTAGCTTATCGGGGTTTTAAAAAGATTTGGATGACTTCCTAAAGGAAAAGTCCATAGACCATTATTAAAATGGACTTGGGGAAAATCCACTGCTTATTTCTAGGATAAGCAGCATAAAATGTATTGTACTTTTTGGGGATCTGGCCAGGTACTTGTGACTTGGACTGACCATTGTTGGAAACAGAATGCTGTCCCAGTATTGCTATACTTATGTACATGTGTACACAATTATTCATATATATTAAGACAATCTGTACTGCACATATATAGTAACATAGTAACATAGTAGATGACGGCAGAAAAAGACATGCATGGTCCATCCAGTCCGCCCAACAAGACAAACCCACAAGTGCTACCCCCCCCCCCCCCCCCCGTGTATACCCCACCTTGATCTGTACCTGTCCCCTTCAGGGCACAGACCGTGTAAGTCTGCCCAGCACTATCCCCACCCCCCCAACCATCAGTCCCGCCCCCCACCACTGGCTCTGGCACAGACCGTATAAGTCTGCCCAGCACTATCCCCGCCTCCCGCCACCGGCTCTGCCACCCAATCTCGGCCAAGCTCCCTAGGATCCATTCCTTCTGAACAGGATTCCTTTATGTTTATCCCACGCGTGCTTGAATTCTGTTACATTTTTACCCCGCGCTTTCCCACACACAGCAGGTTCAATGCGGCTTACATAGTAAAAAAAAGAATTACAGCGTCCTGTAAGAAGAATATTACAAACTGCAATAAACGTAATAATAGTAAGGTTTTAAGAAAATATGAATTGGATATGGGAAGGTAAGAAAGATAGATAGGCAAAAGGAAGAGATTGGGAGGGTTATGGTACAGGAAAGATGGAGAAGAAAAGACTGGAGGATGAGTATAAGGAGATTGGGAGACGAGGTCAAAGCAGGGCTTTTTTTAAGGGGGTACTGAGTACCGGCACCTTTTCCATTGTGTGCTAAAATTGACCCATGGACCCCAAACTTTAATGAAAGAGCTCAGGTTTTACACACCAATTCTGCCTTGCCATGGATTCTGTGACTGGTTGTAGGGAGCCTGGCTATTGTGGGGTGGGCCCCTCAGTGATCACTCCACCCCTGAAGGGTGGCCTAGCATTTGAGTACCGGTACCTTTTTTGCTAGAAAAAATGCACTGGGTCAAAAGTATAATCGGTGTCAGAGTTCGTGTCAGTGTCAGAGCAAGAGTTGTGTAGATGGGCTGATAGGATTAAGTTGGGTCATTAGGGTAAACTTGCTTGAAGAGATGTGTCTTCAACATTTTCCAGAAGGGTAGATAGTCGTTAATTGCTCGGATGTTGTTATAAAGCATTTACACAGTAGAGTTCTGAAGTATTTGTAAAACTGAATGATATTTATGACATTAAATACACAACATAAACATCAGACAGCAGCGACACTGGTTTCTGGAAACCCTCAAGGTAAGTGTCAGTGCCAAAATTAGGTCACACATGAACTGGGTTGCTCCAAATCATTATGGTGCTGTCATTATGGTGTAAGCCTCCTAGTTGAGGTGGGAGATAGGGCACATAAGGGCTGGGGGCCAATCTTAGAGCCAGAGGGCTGGACATGGCAGGCATCAGACTTCCATCCACACAAGAATCCAGACCACACCAGGAATTAACTTAAAAACTGGAACTTTACTGTACTATCAATCAATGAAGCACAGGAACATTGAATGTCATGTAGAATGCAAGATTTTTTTAATGTTATTTGAACAATTGTTGTTCAACTATTAAGTCTGTGATGAATTCACAGGAGCGGAGTATTTCATTTTTGGACATTGAGATTTGAAGATGAGAAGATGGATTTTCTACAACAGTGTTTCGAAAGGCTATAGATCGGAACACTTTTTTACATTATGATAGCTGTCATCCCTGAGCTCTAAAAAAATAGTTTACCTTTTGCAGTTCTTCTGATATCGATGTCTCTGTTCTTCAAAGGAAGATTTCAAACATCAATCAAAATTTCTACAGAAAAAAGCTTCACGTTAGAGGATATCCGAAAAACATAGTGAAAACAGCTTATAAAAGAGCTTTATACAATACTTGTGAGATGTTATTTACTCCTAAAAGTAAAACTCAGGAGAGTGAAGATGTGATAACATGTGTTTTGCATTTTGGTGGAGGTAGTAATAAAGTTGGGAAGATGAGGAACTGCTCGGCAGCAATTACTGCTGAGGGAAGCGCAGGAGTGGCGGTGTGGGAACGATGGAAGGCGAGACATCCAATGTCAGGCAGACGCTGAGCTGAGTCCTGGGACATGTGTTTGGGCAGTATGAGGGGAGAACAGAGGCGATATCTGGCCTGCAACCCTTTGGAGAACTGCTCCCTGTTTCTGAATTACACATGTAACCTGGGCTGACATTGAAGTGACTGCATTGGCTGCTTCTTTGGCTGATTCTTCCAAGGACGGTGAGCAGGGCCGAGAGGCTTTTTTTTCCTGCCTCCTGGTGGAGCTGGTTTGCTACCCTGTTTGTGGAGAGGCACTGAAGCATTAGACTTTCCTGGAGAGAGTAGTGTTTCCGCATGGCTGCTCATGGTTCCAGGAAAGACGCGGAGAAGAATCAGGGAGGAGGACTAAAGATAGCGGAGAGAAGTACACTTCCCTCGCCTACTGTAGTATCCACCTGGTCATCGGAAATAGTTGGTCCGCCAGGCAGTAGAACAGACTATGGGCATGCAGTTGCAACAGATTATTGATAAATTGAATGGCATGGAACACCGCTTTGCTACCTTTACCAAAGACCTTCAGGAGGTCCAACAGAGAATTGGAGAGGTGGAAACCTCAACCCAAGCATCTTCATTGGAAATCAAGAGCCATCAAGATAAGGCTGCTTTGGAGGAGAAGGTTGATGACTTAGAAAATCGCTCTCGAAAGAACAATCTGAGACTAGTTGGACTGCCGGAATTAATACTTGAAGCAGAACTGCATGGCTTTCTGGAAGCATGGTTCCCAAGATTCCTGCAACATCACAGTACAGCTGTCCCTTTGCATATAGAACGTGCACAACGGATAGGCCCCAAACGATCAACAACGGAACGCCCTAGGACAGTTATTATTAGACTGCTTCACTATCATCATAAGATGGAGAGATTGGCTGCTCTTCAAAGTGGTAAAACTCTTGAGTTTGAAGGACATAAGATCTTATGTTTTCAAGATTATTCTTCCAAAGTCTCTCTTTAGTGGAAGGTTTTCCCCGCTTTGTAGCCATTTACACAAGATGCAAGTATGCTTTATTTTGTTGTATCCAGCTAAGCTGTGGATCCATCATAATGGCACTTTCCATTATTATGATAAAGTAGAGGCAGCCAAGGCCTATGTGGATCAACTGGAACGAGAGAGGCCGAATGACTCTTGAGACTCTCAGTATTACACCTGAGACTTTTTGATTGTGGTTATGAGGCTGGGGGGAATATAAACTCTGTGTGGAGTGTGGCTTTTTTTTTTGGTTGGTTGGTTGGGGTTTTTTTAGTTTTACAGACTGAACCTCTGTTTTCCATGCTGCAATATTCAAACTGAAGAGTAGTAAATCACCAGGACCAGATGGTATTCATCCCAGAGTATTAATAGAACTGAAAATGAACTTGTAGAGCTACTGTTAGTAATATGCAATATATCCCTAAAATCAGGAATGGTACCGGAAGACTGGAGGGTAGCCAATGTTATGCCGATTTTTTAAAAAGGTTCCAGAGGAGATCTGGGAAATTATAGACTGGTGAGTCTGACATCGGTACCGGGCAAAATGGTAGAGGCTATTATTAAGAATAAAATTACAGAGTACATACAAAAACATGGGCTGATGAGACAAAGCCAGCATGGATTTAGTGAAGGGAAGTCTTGCCTCACCAAGCTACTGCATTTTTTTTGAGGGGGTGAACAAACGTGGACAATGGGGAGCTGGTGGATATTGTGTATCTGGATTTTCAGAAGGCGTTTGACAAAGTGCCTCATGAAAGACTCCAGAGGAAACTGGAGAGTCATGGGATTGGAGGTAGCGTATTACTATGGATTAAGAGCTGGTTGAAGAATAGGAAGCAGAGAGTAGGATTGAATGGTCAGTATTCTCAATGGAGAAGGGTAGTTAGTGGGGTCCCTCAGGGGTCTGTGCTGGGACCACTGCTTTTTAACATATTTATAAATGACCTAGAGATGGGAGTAGCTAGTGAGGTAATTAAATTCGCAGATGACACAAAGTTATTCAGGGTCGTCAAGTCGCAGGAAGAGTGTGAAAGATTACAGGAGGCCCTCGCGAGACTGAGGTATTGGGCATCCAAGTGGCAGATGAAGTTCAATGTTGACAAGTGCAAAGTGATGCATGTGGGTAAGAGTAACCCAAATTACAGCTATGTCATGCAAGGTTCCACGTTAGGAGTCACAGACCTAGAAAGGGATCTGGGAGTCATCGTTGATAAGACGTTGAAAACTTCTGCTCAGTGTGCTGTGGCAGCTAAGAAAGTGCACAGAATGTTGAGTATTATTAGGAAAGGGATGGAAAACAAACACGAGGATGTTATAATGCCATTGTATCGCTCCATGGTGCGACCACACCTCGAATATTGTGTCCAATTCTGGTCGCCGCATCTCAAAAAAGATATAAAGGAATTGGAGAAGGTGCAGAGAAGGGCGACGAAAATGATAAAAGGGATGGAACGACTTCCCTATGAGGAAAGGCTAAGATGGTTAGGGCTCTTCAGCTTGGAGAAAAGCGGCTGAGGGGTGATATGATAGAAGTCTACAAGATAATGAGCGGAGTAGAGCGGACAGATGTGAAGCATTTGTTTACACTTTCAAACAATAATAGAACCAGGGGACACAAGATGAAGCTAGAATATGGTAGATTTAAAACAAATAGGAGAAAGTTTTTCTTTACTCAGCGTGTAGTTGGACTCTGGAACTCGTTGCCAGAGAATGTAGTGACAACAGCTGGCCTTACAGAGTTTAAGGGGGGTTTGGACAGATTCCTGAAGGAAACGTCCATTGAACATTATTAATTTGGGAGGGGGGGGGGGGGTTGCCGGGTTCTTGAAGCCTGGATTGCCCACTGTTGGAGACAGGATGCTGGGCTTGATGGACCCTTGGCCTTTTCCCAGTATGGCGGTGCTTATGTGCTTATGAACCCATTGCCTTTATCAATTTTATTTTTCAAGAAGGGGTCTGCAACCGGGGGTACAGAAGTCGTGCACCTTATGGTACCCTTTAGCGGTGGGGAGGGGCTGAGGAAGGGGAGGAGGGGAGGGGAGTGGAGTGTGGGAGGTTTGGTTAGGATTGTGAGGGTTAGGAGGTTGGATGTAATCAAGGAACTCCGGATTGTTAAATGTGAGAACATGCACCAGAAGATAGTAAGGCTGGGGAGGTGGAGGCACTGGCTGGGATGCCCTTATCACCCTCTTAGAATGATTATCAACTTGTATCATTGTATTGCCTCACCAATCTACTGCATTTTTTTGAGGGGGTGAACAAACGTGGACAATGGGGAGCCGGTGGATATTGTGTATCTGGTTTTTCAAAAGGCGTTTGACAAAGTGCCTCATGAAAGATTCCTGAGGAAACTGGAGAGTCATGGGATCGGAGGTAGGGTATTACTATGGATTAAGAACTGGTAGGAAGCAAAGAGTAGGGTTGATTGGTCAGTATTCTCAGTGGAGAAGGGTAGTTAGTGGGGTCCCGCAGGGGTCTGTGCTGGGACTGCTGCTTTTTAACATATTTATAAATGACCTAGATGGGAGTAACTAGTGAGGTAATTAAATTCGCAGATGACACAAAGTTATTCGGGGTTGTCAAGTCACAGAAGGAGTGTGAAAGATTACAGGAGGACCTCGTGAGACTGGGGGATTGGGCGTCCAAGTGGCAGATGAAGTTCAATGTAGACAAGAGCAAAGTGATGCATGTGGGTAAGAGGAACCCGAATTACAGCTATATCATGCAAGGTTCCTTGTTAGGAGTTACGGACCTAGAAAGGGATCTGGGAGTCATCATTGAAAAGACATTAAAAACTTCTGCTCATTGTGCTGCAGCAGTTAAGAAAACGCACAGAATGTTGAGAATTATTAGGAAAGGGATGGAAAACAAACACGAGGATGTTATAATGCCGTTGTATCGCTCCATGGTTCGACCGCACCTTGAGTATTGTGTCCAATTCTGGTCACCGCATCTCAAAAAAGATATAAAGGAATTAGAGAAGGTGCAGAGAAGGGCGATGAAAAGGATAAAGGGAATGGAACGACTTCCCTATGAGGAAAGGCTGAGAAGGATAGGGCTCTTCAGCTTGGAAAAAAGGCAGCTGAGGGGTGATATGATAGAAGTCTACAAGATAATGTGCGGAGTAGAGTGGACAGATGTGAAGCATTTGTTTACACTTTCAAGCAACAACAAAACCAGGGAACACAAGATGAAGCTAGAATATGGTAGATTTAAAACAAATAGGAGAAAGTTTTTCTTTACTCAGTGTGTAGTTAGACTCTGGAACTCATTGCCGAAGAATGTAGTGACAGCAGCTGGCCTTACGGAATTTAAAGGGGGTTTGGACAGATTCCTGAGGGAAAAGCCCATTGAACATTATTTTAAAAAAATTGGGGGGGGGGGGGGGTTTGCCGGGTTCTTGAAGCCTGGATTGGCCGCTGTCGGAGACAGGATGTTGGGCTTGTTGGCCACGTGGTCTTTTCCCAGTATGGCGGTGCTTATGTACTTATGTATAATGTTCTCACGTAATGCCCTTCAAAATAGTGACCTGGAATGTGGGAGGTATCTCTTCCTCAATTAAGCGTCAAAAAATACTTCAAGCCTTAAACAGACAGAAGGTGTGCATCGCCTTCCTCCAAGAAACGCACTTACATAAGTAGTTTATCTTGTTGGGCAGACTGGATGGACCGCGCAGGTCTTTTTCTGCCGTCATCTACTATGTTACTATATTACTATAAGTACTTAAGTATTGCCATACTGGGACAGACCAAAGGTCCAACAAACCCAGCATCCTGTTTCCAACAGGGCCAAACCAGGTCACAAATACCTGGCAAGATTTGTCAAAATTGAACGGAAATTGAGTTGTGAGTTTGGAGGGTAATGGAAAAGCTATTGTAAACAAAAAGGGATCATGTGTTACTGAGTCATTGCTGTCAGATGTTTTTGCTTATTATTCTGTCATGCTTGCTTGACAGAATAATACCTACATGGTGTGTTTGCCTAGACTTGTTGGAAAGTTGTATGTTTGCTGAGTTTTCTTTGATCCTGAATAACAACCGTTAACCCTTAAAGTTGGGAAGCCATGATCGAACCAGAAATTTAGACGTTTTTCTGGTTTGATTATAGCTGTGAGCTAGACGGGTTTTTTGAGATGTTTTCAGCAAAACATCCCAATTCGGGCTGAACATGTTTGTATACCTTAGAGGAAAGGAGAAACAGGGGTGACATGATACAGACGTTCAAATATTTGAAAGGTATTAATCCGCAAATGAACCTTTTTTCGGAGATGGAAGGCGGTAGAACTAGGCGACATGAATTGAGGTTGAAGGGGGGCAGACTCAGGACTAATGTCAGGAAGTATTTTTTCATGGAGAGGGTGGTGGATATATGGAATGCCCTCCCGTGGGAGGTGGTGGAGATGAAAACAGTAATGGAATTCAAACATGCGTGGGATAAACACAAAGGAATCCCGTTTAGAAGGAATGGTTCCGCGGAATCTTAGCCGAGATTGGGTGGCGACGCTGGTAATTGAGAAACAAAATGGGAGCTGGGCAGACTTCTATGGTCTATGCCCTGATTGCGACTGAATAGATATGGATGGGCTCAAGTGTAAATTTTAAGGGGCTTCGACGTTAGCTTCAGAACTTAGTACAAGAAGAGTGCTGGGCAGACTTCTACGGTCTGTGCCCTGAGAAAAGCAAGGACAAATCAAACTCAGGTATACATATAAAGTACCATGTATAATGAGTTTATCTTGATGGGCAGACTGGATGGACCGTACAGCTCTTTATCTGCCGTCATTTACTATGTTACTATGCAGCTCATTTTCAAAAGAGAAGGGCGCTCATCTTTCCACACAAATCAGGAGATGGGCGGCCTTCTCTCAAGGTCGGCCAAATCGGCATAATCGAAAGCCAACTTGGCCATTTCTCAACTGCTTTCCGTCACGGGGACGACCAAAGTTCATGGGGGCATCAACAGTGTACCGAAGGCGGGACGGGGGCGTGGTTAACAGATGGCCGTCCTTGGCCGATAATGGAAAAAAGAAGGCCGTCCCTGATAAGCATTTGGCCGACTTTACTTGGTCCCTTTTTTTTCAAGACTAAGCCTCGAAAAGGTGCCCAAACTGACCAGATGACCACCGGAGGGAATCTGGGATGACCTCCCCTTACTCCCCCAGTGGTCATCAACCCCCTCCCACCCAAAAAAAAAATTTTTTTAACATTTTTTGCCAGCCTCTATGCAAGCCTCAGTTGTTATACCCAGCTCCATCACAGCAGTATGCAGGTCCCTGGAGCAGTTTTTAGTGGGTACTGCAGTGCACTTCAGGCAGGCGGACCCAGGCCCATCCCCCCCACCTGTTACACTTATGGTGGTAAATGGGAGCCCTCCAAAACCCACCCGAAACCTACTGTACCGACATGTAGGTGCCCCCCCTTTACCCTTTAAGGGCCATGGTAGTGTTGTACAGTTGTAGGGTTTGGGGTGCTCAGCACCTGGGAGCAATTTCTGAAGTCCACTTCAGTGCACCCTAGGGTGCCCGGTTGATGTCCTGGCATGTGAGGGGGACCAGTGCACTAGGAATGCTGGCTCCTTCCATGACCAAATGACTTGGATTTAGTCGTTTTTGAGATGGCCGGCCTCGGTTTCCATTATTGGCGAAAACCGAGGTCGGCCATCTCTAAGTCCGGTGATCTCAACATTTAGGTCGACCATCTCTAAGGTTGACCTAAATGTTGAGATTTGGCCATCCCCAACCATATTATCAGAATGAAAGATAGCCACCCATCTTGTTTCGATAATACGATTTTCCCCGCCCCTTTGCCGGCCCGTCCTTACAGATGGACGCCCTTAGAGATGGGCGGCCCTGTTCGATTATGCCCCTCCACGTTATGCAATAAGACGCCTACATCAAGGAACTCTTAAAAGGAAAAAAACCCACCACCAGTAGGAATCTTGGCATAATACCAAATCTGTGGGGAGAATAAAAACCTGAACAGTAAGCAGATCCTCTAACAGACTGAGGATGTGTCCCAGCTGCCGAGTGAGCTCTACATTTTTCTAATATCATCTGCAGCTGGGTTCGTAAAAACAAGCACACTACATGCTCAGAGGCTAAATTTAAATTTCTCATGACATGCATAATAAAAAGACCAATTCAGCAGCCAGCTCAATAATTCTGGATAACTGTTACAGAAATTGTCTTCTCTTTTCTTGGGAAACTCTAAAGAAGTCAGGGAAATCCTTGACTTTCTGACTAAGAAGCAATACATCCTTATTATGGAAATACTAGTAAAAAAAGGCCCGTTTCTGGAGCCAATGAAACGGGCGCTAGCAAGGCTTTCCTATGGCTCCCTCCCCCCCACCCGTCGTCGATGTGGGTGAATTGCTCCGCCTCCGCCCTCAACGTCATAACGTTTGACGCGGGGGCGGTGAATTGCTCCGCCGTCAATGTCATAACGTTTGACGCAAGGGCGGGGCCCAGAGACTGTGATTTTCGAGGCTTCAGAGCTTTGAACATACGAACCTTGGCTTCAGTGACATCAGCAGCCAATAGAACGTTGAGGGTGAGTTTTATATATATAGATAGATGACCTGAGAGTCCGGTTTCTGTGCAGTTTCAAGCAGATCTAGTGCAGAGCTATTAGGTGCCCGTAAGTGACCCTTCAGTGTTGCACCCTCTCTCAATTTTCCTTTAGACTCCTAGAACCACTTTCCAATATTTTGATAATTAAACTATAGGCTACAGACTTGCTTAGTCAAAATAATCCAATATTCCATTAATGCAAGTCATTTTACATCTCGCTTATGTCTTATACAACTTCAAAATTCCCACTGCAGGCACAGGCAGCTCCTTGTGACTCTGGGCAAGTCACTTAACCCTCCATTGCCCCAGGTACAAATAATTACCTAAGCCGCATTGAGTCTGCCATGAGTGGGAAAGCGCGGGGTACAAATTTTAAAAAATGGGGGGGGGGGGGGCAGGGAACACTTCAGAAGCTCAGCCGACTACCTTATATTTAAGGTTGTCTTGAACTGAAAGCAAATTCCCAGCTGAGCAGGCGTCCTCATAAGTCTTTAAAAACACCTTTATTTTCAAAACAAATTATTCATTATTATTTATTAGGATTGATTTACTGCCTTTTTGAAGGAATTCACTCAAGGCGGTGTACAGTAAGAATAGATCAAACATGAGCAACAGACAATTACAGCAGTAAAAATATTCAAATAACAATACATGGTATGGCATAGTTACTACTTACAATGTCAACACAATACGTAATAGAACATTTTAATTGACAGCGTAGGGTATAAGCAAAGGTGGAATATATACAGTAGATCCATGTTTAATAAACCACGTTATAGTACTACTACTACTACTACTATTATTTAGCATTTCTATAGCGCTACAAGGCGTACGCAGCGCTGCACAAACATAGAAGAAAGACAGTCCCTGCTCAAAGAGCTATGTAATAAAAGTGAGCCAAGTATAGGACAATCAAGCCATTGTGACATCACTGATGAGGTTGGCTCTTATTGGTGGACTGAGGCATTATGACATCACACTATTAGCTCTGGTTACAAGAGACTACTACTACTACTATTTAGCATTTCTATAGCGCTACAAGGCGTACGCAGCGCTACACAAACATAGAAGAAAGACAGTCCCTGCTCAAAGAGCTTACAATCTAATAGACAAAAAATAAATAAAGTAAGCAAATCAAATCAATTAATGTGACCGGGAAGGAAGAGAGGAGGGTAGGTGGAGGCGAGTGGTTACAAGTGGTTACGAGTCAAAAGCAATGTTAAAGAGGTGGGCTTTCAGTCTAGATTTAAAGGTGGCCAAGGATGGGGCAAGACGTAGGGGCTCAGGAAGTTTATTCCAGGCGTAGGGTGCAGCGAGACAGAAGGCGCGAAGTCTGGAGTTGGCAGTAGTGGAGAAGGGAACAGATAAGAAGGATTTATCCATGGAGCGGAGTGCACGGGAAGGGGTGTAGGGAAGGACGAGTGTGGAGAGATACTGGGGAGCAGCAGAGTGAGTACATTTATAGGTTAGTAGAAGAAGTTTGAACAGGATGCGAAAATGGATAGGGAGCCAGTGAAGGGTCTTGAGGAGAGGGGTAGTATGAGTAAAGCGACCCTGGCGGAAGACGAGACGGGCAGCAGAGTTTTGAACTGACTGGAGAGGGGAGAGGTGACTAAGTGGGAGGCCAGCAAGAAGCAGCATTAATGTTTTTAACATGCATTAACCATGTACGGGCTTTAACCATGTATGTACCTACAATATCCCTATAGGCTACATGGTTAGCGTGTGCTAATTATAGGCGCATTAAAAATACTAACACGCCTTAGTAAACAGGGCCCACAGATAGGTAAGACAGTAAGAAGCGTTAGAAAGTAAGGTGACTAGTTTAAAGAAAGTTGCACATGAGGTCAGAGAGATGGTTCAATGTTATCTCAGCTACAATAGGAGTGAATAAACATGATTTTTCATTTTATTGATTTTATTGATGTTTCAGTTTCTTGAATATTTTTATGTATATATTTTTTTCATAATGGGTGTGAAGCGGTAATGAAAAATTATACAGAAAAATGTTCAAGAAAATGAAAACGAAAAATCAATCCATAAATATGTTTTGAAAATAAAGGTGTTTTTAAAGACTTATGAGGACGCCTGCTCAGCTGGGAATTTGCTTTCAATTCAAGACAACCTTAAATATAAAGCAGTCGGCTGAGCTTCTGAAGTCTTTTTTCCCCCTAATTTTGAAGTTATTTAAGACATAAGAGAAATTGTAAAAAGACTTGCATTAATTGAATATCGGATTGTTTGAATAAGCAAGTCTGTAGCCTATTAAAGTTATTATTCCTGAGTTTAAATATCCTATTTTTAATGGAGTTCCTTTCTTAATACTTGTTTTTGTATATTTTTTTCAATTGTAAACCGCTGTGACCTGTAGAAGCTAAGCATTATAAACATATAAACCTTTAGATTGTAAGCTTTTCTGAGCAGGGACCGTCCTTAGTTATTAATTTGTACAGCGCTGCGTAACCCTAGTAGCGCTCTAGAAATGTTAAGTAGTAGTAGAATATGTATAAACTTCAATCAAAAATGCTGAAGAGCCCTTGATATGTAAGACTGTAACTTTTGTCTATCATAGGTAAAAAAAAAAACAACAACTCCCCAATAATACATTTATAATTTCAAAATAAGCCCCATAATCTTCAAAAGCATACTTGTTAAAGTTCAAAAGAATTCCCTTCAACACAAAATCAAAGCGATGGCTAGAGGGTCATATAGCCTAAAGGGGAATAACCACAGTCTGTAATTCACCAAAATAATAAATCCACAGTGTCACAGAAAGTTTGAAAATGACCCAATCTTCCTGCGGTGAAAGTACTCACTGATAGTTCTATGAGTTTTATGGCTGTCGGAACATATTGTTTTGCTTTGACTGCAGCTGCTTTTCTTCCCCCCCCCCCCCCCCCCCCCCCCCCAGAAGTAGGCCAGCTTTGGTGCCAAGAAGGGTCATTCTGGCTGCCACTTCCTCAAGGGATTGTTATGACAGCTGTGTCCAACTAAATACCAAGGATGGGCAGGTGCTGAACCCTTGAAAGAGGAAGCAGGGCATCAGAAGGGCATCTATTTACTACTACTACTTATCATTTCTATAGCGCCACCAGACGTACGCAGCGCTTCACAATTGAACATGAAGAGACAGTCCCTGCTCAAGAGAGCTTACAATCTAATTTGGACAGACAGGACAAATAAGGGATAAGGGTCAGGACAGACAGACAGGACACATTGAAGTGAGGAAGATAAGATAAGGGTTACCAGCAAGTGAAAAAGTTAGGAGTTAAAAGCAGCATTAAACAGGTGGGCTTTTAGCCCGGATTTGAAGGCGGCCAGAGATGGAGCTTGACGTAGCGGCTCAGGAAGTGTATTCCAGGCATATGGTGCGGCAAGATAAAAGGAACAGAGTCTGGAGTTAGCAGTGGAGGAGAAGGGTGCAGATAAGAGAGATTTACCCAGTGAACAGAGTTTCTGGGCAGGAGAGTAGGGAGAGATGAGAGGTACTGAGGAGCTGCAGAGTGAATGCACTTATAGGTCAATAAGAGGAGTTTGAACTGTATTCAGAAATGGGTAGGGAGCCAATGAAGCGACTTCAGGAGAGGGCTGATATGAGCATAGCGACTTTGGCGGAATATTAGTCTATTTATCATATATCCAGGTGTTACAGGTCAGGAAAATTAATTAAATGGTCACATTTTCTTATTTTCCAACATCTCCATTTTGGGATTGCCAGGCACAAAGGTCACCTTTTACCACCGTGGGTAAAAGGTCATTTTCTTTAAAGGCCCAGTAAATGGCCATGTGCTAACGAAACACATTGGCGTGTGGCCATTTGCTGGGGGAGCCCTGGGAGGTGGTGATTACCACCGGGCACGTCCCTGGTGCTAGAAAAGTTTTTAAAATTCCTAGTGCCAGGAACAGCACACGCAGGAAGCCAGAACTACCACCAGGCTCCTGATCAAGCCCGGTAGTAGGGCCGATTTCCTGCACACAAACCCAGTGGCAAGCCCTACCCCTGGGTAGTAAAAGAGTTCCTTTATTTGAAAGGCTGAGGTTACCTTTCACCAACAGAGGATGTCAGGATTTTAGGCAGACACTTAGCTCTCACCCCCCTGGATATAAACCTCTGGTTGCACCCTCAGTCACCAACTTATATATGTCTTGATTTAAAACAGAATGGATTGAGAATTCTCTATTTCTCAGCAGGATTCACAGATGGCGAAGATGGACTGGAGGTGACAGTCAACTTCAACAATTTTCTACTTGCCTCAGTTCCTGTTCCTCTTGCATTCAATTTACTTATCAATACTCCAGAGATAGAATTCAATTTTTGTAGTGGAGATTACCCAGATGGATAATCATTTTGACACCAAAGTTTTTGCAAAACCAACTGACCGTGATGCTCTTCTTCAGTTGCCATCCAGTTAGATTAGAAAACAGTTTACCGTATTCCCAAATGTTGCATTACAGAAGACTATGTTCACAAGAGCCTGTATTTAAAACATGAGCAAAACAACCGGTTTGTAAACCAGAGGTCTGAAAATGTGAGGATATTCTGACAAAGTCTTAACTGAGCTAAATACAGTCACCTTGAATTTTTGGTACAACCTAGACGTAAAGACCACGATGAAGCTCTGCAAGCTTGTGTCCTAAGATTCTCTGAGGGCAGCTTCTTTGTTACGAATGTGATCAAGAAAAGATGGGAAATCATAAAATCACATGGGGTTTTTTTAAGGCCCTGACTCACTAAATTACGGATAGCTTTCTTCCAGAAATAAGAATTTGAAGGAGATCTAGAGCCCAGCTTTACCATCAACATGTCAGTGTAAGAATATTCGAACTTTGAGACGTTACAAATGTGGTAGTTGCCAAATCACTCTGCAACAGAAGGAATTTGTTAACCCAAATGATAATACGATTTGCTATCTTAGATGGTTTGAAAACTGTAAGTCGGAGTTTGTTATATATATTGTAGAAAGTTATATGTGGGTCAGACAAGCAGACAAGTTCCAGTCTGAAGAGAAACAAAATGGAGGAACCCTTAAGTAGTGCACTGCATTGAGAGAACAAATGTGTTCAATGACCTGCAAGTTTGGTCATTGACCATGAGCCCCCCCCCCCCCCCCAATAGAGGAAGAGGAGATTGTGTCCAACAATTAAGACAGCACGATCAACGTTGGATATATCGGTTAGTTTAAACGATCATGTAGAATGCAATGCTTTCTTTTAATCTGGGTGACTTCTTTTTTTTCTCAAGATATTGGCTCATTTTGGTAAGACGTCATGGCTATAGCAGCCAGTGACTGGGCGTCTTATCTAAATACAGATGCCATTTTGATCTTTAGCAAGTGATTGAACCAAAGGCAGCCATGTGGAATAGTAAGTTGTTAATTAACATTTTTTGTGTTTTCCCACATTAATGGTGACATTTTAGTATTTATGTATTTCATTCACAGAAATACCCACGGTGCTACTGAAAAATGTAATATGCTGTTCCATTAATGATGGCATAGTATTAAATTTCGGTGGAGAAAGTGAGGTAAAAAGTCAAATGAAGACAATCCAATAGTGTAAACAATGGTCTTTAATAAATAGATGCTGTGTGGTAGCCGTGTTAGTCCACTCTTAAGGGCAACCTTCGAAAGCTAATCAAGAAATGTATTAAGTTATGTCCAATAAAAAAGGTATCATCTTAATTTCTTTTCCATGTTTTATTTTGTTTGATTTCTATAGATTCTACATGGAATGTTGCTATTCCACTAGCAACATTCCATGTAGAAGTCGGCCCTTGCAGATCACCAATGTGGCCGCGCAGGCTTCTGCTTCTGTGAGTCTGACGTCCTGCACGTACGTGCAGGACGTCAGACTCACAGAAACAGAAGCCTGCGCAGCCTTCTACATGGAATGTTGCTAGTGGAATAGCAACATTCCATGTAGAATCTCCAATAGTAGCAACATTCCATGTAGAATGTCCAATAGTAGCAACATTCCATGTAGAATCTCCAATGGTATCTATTTTACTGTCATAGTAATGCTTGAATGTTTTCACTTATATACACTATCAACTACCACATTTGCTTATTTCCGATCTCCTCAGGAAGAAGGGCAACCTTCGAAAGCTAATCAAGAAATGTATTAAGTTATGTCCAATAAAAAAGGTATCATCTTATTTTCTTTTCCATGTTTTATTTTGTTTGATTTCTATAGATTCTACATGGAATGTTGCTATTCCACTAGCAACATTCCATGTAGAAGTCGGCCCTTGCAGATCACCAATGTGGCCGCGCAGGCTTCTGCTTCTGTGAGTCTGACGTCCTGCACGTACGTGCAGGACGTCAGACTCACAGAAACAGAAGCCTGCGCAGGAATGTTGCTAGTGGAATAGCAACATTCCATGTAGAATGTCCAATAGTAGCAACATTCCATGTAGAATCTCCAATGGTATCTATTTTACTGTCATAGTAATGCTTGAATGTTTTCACTTATATACACTATCAACTACCACATTTGCTTATTTCCGATCTCCTCAGGAAGAAGGGCAACCTTCGAAAGCTAATCAAGAAATGTATTAAGTTATGTCCAATAAAAAAGGTATCATCTTATTTTCTTTTCCATGTTTTATTTTGTTTGATTTCTATAGATTCTACATGGAATGTTGCTATTCCACTAGCAACATTCAATGTAGAAGTCGGCCCTTGCAGATCACCAATGTGGCTGCGCAGGCTTCTGCTTCTGTGAGTCTGACGTCCTGCACGTACGTGCAGGACGTCAGACTCACAGAAACAGAAGCCTGCGCAGGAATGTTGCTAGTGGAATAGCAACATTCCATGTAGAATGTCCAATAGTAGCAACATTCCATGTAGAATCTCCAATAGTAGCAACATTCCATGTAGAATCTCCAATGGTATCTATTTTACTGTCATAGTAATGCTTGAATGTTTTCACTTATATACACTATCAACTACCACATTTGCTTATTTCCGATCTCCTCAGGAAGAAGGGCAACCTTCGAAAGCTAATCAAGAAATGTATTAAGTTATGTCCAATAAAAAAGGTATCATCTTATTTTCTTTTCCATGTTTTATTTTGTTTGATTTCTATAGATTCTACATGGAATGTTGCTATTCCACTAGCAACATTCAATGTAGAAGTCGGCCCTTGCAGATCACCAATGTGGCCGCGCAGGCTTCTGCTTCTGTGAGTCTGACGTCCTGCACGTACGTGCAGGACGTCAGACTCACAGAAACAGAAGCCTGCGCAGGAATGTTGCTAGTGGAATAGCAACATTCCATGTAGAATGTCCAATAGTAGCAACATTCCATGTAGAATCTCCAATGGTATCTATTTTACTGTCATAGTAATGCTTGAATGTTTTCACTTATATACACTATCAACTACCACATTTGCTTATTTCCGATCTCCTCAGGAAGAAGGGCAACCTTCAAAAGCTAATCAAGAAATGTATTAAGTTATGTCCAATAAAAAAGGTATCATCTTATTTTCTTTTCCATGTTTTATTTTGTTTGATTTCTATTGATAATAAATAGATGCTAAAATCATCAACCAAGGTCAGTGGTACAATCATAAAAAGGGACTCGACAAGTCTGTGTTTCAGCAACACTTGCCCACGTCAGGAGACAGAATGATCTCTAGAACATACAACATTGTAAATGTAATTGAATCAATATAATCGCTCACAACTGTTAAATGTAAGCCATATTGACCCAAGACTCATTTTTGGATAATTGTGGGGTGCAAGTATGATTAAATAAAATAAATAAATAAAACATGTGTCAGTGACGGATAGTGTTAATGAACAAATTAGAGCAACTTGGAGAAGAGATGGCTGAGGGGAGACATGATAGAGGTATATAAAATAATGAGTGGAGTGGAACAGATGGATGTGAAGCGTCTGTTCACGCTTTCCAAAAATACTAGGACTAGGGGGCATGCGATGAAACTACAGTGTAGTAAATTTAAAACAAATCGGAGAAATGTTTTCTTCACCCAACATATAATTAAACTCTGGAATTCGTTGCCGGAGAACGTGGTGAAGGCGGTTAGCTTGGCAGAGTTTAAAAGGGGGTTAGACGGTTTCCTAAAGGACAAGTCCATAAACCACTACTAAATGGACTTGGGAAAAATCCACAATTCCAGGAATAACATGTATAGAATGTTTGTACGTTTGGGAAGCTTGCCAGGTGCCCTTGGCCTGGATTGGCCGCTGTCGTGGACAAGATGCTGGGCTCGATGGACCCTTGGTCTTTTCCCAGAATGGCATTACTTATGTACTTCTGTCCTCTACTTGGCTCACTTTTATTACATAGAGCAGTGATTTAACCTATTGTGATGTCATAGTGGCTCATTCCACCAATAAGAGCCAACCTCATTAGTGATGTCACAATGGCTTGATTGTATAGAATGTTTGTACGTTTGGAAAGCTTGCCAGGTGCCCTTGGCCTGGATTGGCCGCTGTCGTGGACAGGATGCTGGGCTCGATGGACCCTTGGTCTTTTCCCAGTGTGGCATTACTTATGTACTTAGCCAAACTTGACCCTACTGCACAAAATGTAAAACACTCGTTCCTGGCACTGTCCTTTCAATTATGTTATTTATTTTTGCTTGCATCATTATGTTTATTTAAAATCCACATGAACCACTTTCTCAATACCAAAACCCTATCTATAGCAGTGTACAAAATGTAAATATTACAATCCTCTTCAAACAGCAACCTGAATGAACAACACACAATTAAAAAAATAAGCCTTGGATAATAAAAATAGCAGAGCATGGGAAAATGATCACCGTCTCTGCAGACTTTCCCACCATCCTTCAGACATCTTATAGTCCTGCCCTGGAAAGTGGCCAGGGCTGTAAATGCAGCTCTGTGCAGTTTATTTCTAAAAGTACCGCCTTTCCGTTCCCATTGACCAATCAAAGAAGTGTACAATAAAACAGAACTCTAAAAAAATGTATTTAGTGGGGGTGGGGGGAGGTACCAGAATGGAACAGGAGTTACTAGGCAAATTGAATGTGTTATTTATCTGTTATCACCTACTGTGTTACTATGAGGGGCATTTTCGATATGACGTCTAAGTTCAACTTTGGATGTTTTGCTCAAAATGTCCAAAATTCAAGTGGGGAACAAGCCAGAAATCCACGGGAGACGTATGTGTTAGGCGGGGAGAGTCTGATAGGTACAGGCGGAGAGAGGGATCTTGGGGTGATAGTATCTGAGGATCTGAAGGCGACGAAACAGTGTGACAAGGCAGTGGCCATAGCTAGAAGGTTGTTAGGCTGTATAGAGAGAGGTGTGACCAGCAGAAGAAAGGGGGTGTTGATGCCCCTGTATAAGTCGTTGGTGAGGCCCCACCTGGAGTATTGTGTTCAGTTCTGGAGGCCGTACCTTGCGAAGGATGTAAAAAGAATTGAAGCGGTGCAAAGAAAAGCTACGAGAATGGTAAGGGATTTGCGTTACAAGACGTATGAGCAGAAACTTGATGACCTGAACATGTATACTCTGGAAGAAAGGAGAAACAGGGGTGATATGATACAGATGTTCAAATATTTGAAAATTATTAATCCGCAAACGAAACTTTTCCGGAGGTGCGAAGGCAGTAGAACGAGAGGACATGAAATGAGATTGAAGGGAGGGGGGGGGCAGACTCAAGAAAAATGTCAGGAAGTATTTTTTCACGGAGAGAGTAGTGGATGCTTGGAATGCTCTCCCGCGGGAGGTGGTGGAAATGAAAACGGTAACGGAATTCAAACATGCGTGGGATAAGCATAAAGGAATCCTGTGCAGAAGGAATAGATCCTCAGGAGCTTAGTCAAGATCGGGAGGCGGGGCTGGTGGTTGGGAGGCGGGGATAGTGCTGGGCAGACTTATACGGTCTGTGCCAGAGCCGGTGGTGGGAAGCGGGACTGGTGGTTGGGAGGCAGGGATAGTGCTGGGCAGACTTATACAGTCTGTGCCAGAGCCGGTGGTGGGAGGCAGGGATAGTGCTGGGCAGACTTATACGGTCTGTGCCAGAGCCGGTGGTGGGAGGCGGGGCTGGTGGTTGGGAGGCGGGGATAGTGCTGGGCAGACTTATACGGTCTGTGCCACAGCCGGTGGTTGGGAGGCGGGGCTGGTGGTTGAGAGGCGGGGATAGTGCTGAGCAGACTTGTACGGTCTATGCCCTGAAAAAGGCAGGTACAAATCAAGGTAAGGTATACACATATGAGTTATCTTGTTGGGCAGACTGGATGGACCGTGCAGGTCTTTTTCTGCCGTCATCTACTATGTTACTATATGTCTATCTTTCTTTTTCAAAAATGACGATTTTCTAGATATTTTGTACTGAAAACGTTTATCTTTTTGGTCCATTTAAAAAAAAAAAATGTTCCAAGTGAAAAACGCACAAAATCAAGCCACTGGGATGTAGGTCAAGCCAGCATTCTTAGTATACTGGTCACACAAACATCCCAAGAGAGCAGTGAAGCAACCTAGGGGGCACTGCTTTAGACTCAAATGAAAGGTCCCAGGTATACATCTCACCGTTGCTCCCTTATCTTGTCTGCTGAGCCCTCAAAAACCCACCAACAACACACTGCCCCCAACCGTACACCACTACCATAGCCCTTATGGGTGAAGGGGGCACCTATATGTGGATACAGTGGGTTTCTGGTGAGTTTTAGAGGGCTCACAATTTCCACCACAAGTGTAACAGGTAGGGGGGTTATGGGACTCGGTCCACCTGTCTACAGTGCACTGTACCCACCACTAGACTACTCCAGGGACCTGGTTGCTGCTCTAATATACCTAGATATAACATCTGAAGCTGTCATAGAGGCTGGTAAATAATATTTTTATTCACATTTTTGGGGGGTGGGAGGGGGTCAGTGACCACTGGGGGAATACGCCAAGTCTCAATGCAAATTAGACATTTGCCCTATTAGCCTAATAAGATCCGCCCCCAAACAATTCAAAAAAGACCTCATAAACCATGTAAACCACAGACTCCAAAATGGCCTCT
Source organism: Microcaecilia unicolor (assembly GCF_901765095.1). Taxonomy (NCBI): domain Eukaryota; kingdom Metazoa; phylum Chordata; class Amphibia; order Gymnophiona; family Siphonopidae; genus Microcaecilia; species Microcaecilia unicolor. Next base: position 13,934,617 of record NC_044034.1, read on the forward strand.
TTCCAACGGATAAAGGAAATATCCTACTCACTCCGCTGCCAAAAGATGCTAAGAAAAGCACAATGGATCTAACCAATTATCGACCAGTTGCATCCATTCCGCTCACAACCAAACTAATGGAAGGTATAGTGACGAAACAACTCACTGAATACTTAACTAAACACTCAATTCTACATGAGTCTCAATCAGGATTTCGATCAAATCATAGCACCGAAACTGTACTAGTATCCGTAATGAATTCATTCAAAAAAACAATTGCAACTGGTAAGAACATACTCTTATTACAATTCGACATGTCTAGCGCCTTCGACATGGTTGATCATGGAATACTTTTACATATACTAGAGTACTTCGGAGTCGGAGGCCCAGTTCTCAAATGGCTCGAAGGATTCCTCACCACAAGATCTTACCAAGTAACAACGAACGCTGATATATCACCTCCATGGATACCGGAATGCGGAATTCCTCAGGGATCCCCCCTCTCGCCGACTCTCTTCAACCTAATGATGATGCCATTGGCCAAACTCTTAGCCAATCAAAACCTTAACCCCTACTTATATGCTGACGATGTCACGATTTACATCCCGTTCAAACACGATCTAAACGAAATCACTAACGAAATCAACCAAAGCCTCTGAATCATGCACTCCTGGGCAGATTCATTACATTTAAAACTCAATGCAGAAAAAACTCAATGTCTAGTACTCACTTCTCAATACAACTCAAATAAGTACTCCACCATAACCACACCATATTGCACTCTTCTTATTTCAGAAAACCTGAAAATCCTTGGCGTCACCATTGACCGAAATCTCACACTCGATACCCATGTGAAGAACACGACGAAAAAGATGTTCTACTCAATGTGGAAACTCAAAAGAGTAAAACCTTACTTCCCGAGAAACATCTTCCGTACCCTAGTACAGTCAATGGTAATAAGTCATCTGGACTACTGTAACACATTGTACGCTGGCTGTAAAGAACAGACTATTAAAAAACTCCAAACAGCCCAGAATACAGCAGCCAGACTCATATTTGGAAAAAAACAAGTATGAAAGTGCGAAACCTTTAAGAGAGAAACTTCACTGGCTCCCACTCAAGGAACGCATTGAGTTCAAGATCTGCACGAGTGTACACAAAATTATCCACGCAGATGCTCCACTATATATGCTAAACCTAGTGGACCTACCTCCAAGAAACGCCAAAAGATCAGCCCGTAAATTCCTCAACTTGCACTTCCCCAGCTGTAAAGGACTTAAATACAAGCAGGCATACGCCACGTTCTTTTCATATAGGAGTACACAGATATGGAACGCACTACCCACAGCCCTGAAAACCATTGATGATCTAAGCAACTTTCGCAAATCCTTGAAGACACATCTCTTCAACAAAGCCTACAAAGAGAACCCTTAACGACACAAAATCACCACACCAACCCTCCCCAATACCAAAATACACCTCCAACACTACCCTATCTACCACCTTCTGCTCTAATTCCTCTTTTAATCTCTGCTTACCACCAATTGTATCCAAGATCCTGCCTTGACTATGTCATAGCAACACGCTGTAAGCCACATTGAGCCTGCAAATAGGTGGGATAATGTGGGGTACAAATGCAATAAATAATAATAATAATAATTCCTTCCAGTGGTCATCTGGTCATTTAGGGCACCTTTTTGTGCTTTGTTTGTTCCAAAAACGGGTGTAGACCAAAAGGTTTCAGCCCTAGACGTTTTCGTTTTGTTCCATTATGGCTGTAAAACATCCAAGTGTTAGGAACACCCTAATCCCACCCCCGAAATGCCTCTGATATGCCCCGTTGTGATTTGGATGAAATACAGATGAATTGCATAAATAAACGTCTGCAAAAGAGGTTTCAAAAATACTGATTTGGACGTTTTTGTGAGAAATCGCAACTGGAATCCATGCAATACTATGATTTCTGGTTTTACTGACTTGAAATATTGACGTACTCAGCCTGGCACACGGGGCACCTGATGGTTGCACAGCTCCCGAAACTGGAGGATTTTACCACATTTGGTGGATGAACTTGGCAATTGATATCAACATCCAGATGGATACAAAAAGTACTTTGGGAAGACATTTTCATGCTTCGGCATGAGACAAGTACATTCATGATCAGGATTGGGTGGGACACCATGTGTATGTTATTAATAGATCATGTGTTTGTGGAGTGATTTTGAGTCAGGCAGATATGCTCTATTAGTCATGTTAGAGAGTTACGGTTTTATAATAATTGGGAGGTTGAGATAAGTCCAAGTGGGAATATACCAATTGTTTGTTTTTTTTACCAAGTGTTTGAGTATTTAATAAAGATTTTTATTTATTTATTGTTACATTTGTACCCTGCGCTTTCCCACTCATAGCAGGTTCAATGCAGCTTACATATTATATACAGGTACTTATTTGTACCTGGGGTAATGGAGGGTTAAGTGACTTGCCCAGAGTCACAAGGAGCTGCCTGTGCCTGAAGTGGGAATCCTCAGGACCAAAGTCCACCACCCTAACCACTAGGCCATTCCTCCACTGTTACTACTATTTGAGATTCTACATGGAATGTTGCTATTCCATTAGGCAACATTCCATGTAGCATGTTGAGGTCAGCCCTTGCAGATCATCACCAATGTGGCCGAACAGGCTTCTGCTTCTGTGAGTCAAACTCACAGAAACAGAAGCCTGCGCATTCTACATGGAATTCTCTCCAATAGTATCTATTTTATTTTTGTTACATTTGTACCCTGCGCTTTCCCACTCATGGCTCAATACATGGGGCAATGGAGGGTTAAGTGACTTGCCCAGAGTCACAAGGAGCTGCCTGTGCCTGAAGTGGGAATCAAACTCAGTTCCTCAGGACCAGAGTCCACCACCCTAACCACTAGGCCAGGCCACTCCTCTACTCAATAGCGGCATAGTTGTTTGGAGATAGATACATGTGATTGTTACAGCTATATTGTAATTTCTTTTAACCAATTTACATAATAAATGCATATTCAGTAAGGATATCCAGAAAACCTGACTGGCTAGGACTGGGTTGAGAACCCCTGGTCTACATCATTCCTGGAAGACAAAACACTTACAATTTCCCCACTGCTGAGTCTACTTAGTTCTGCCTCTGTACTGATACTGGATCCTTGGTCCTGTCACTCCAGTGCTGATGCGGTGCTCTTGGACTAAAACTCTTCCAGCACTCTGCTACTGGTTCCAGTCCATTATAGCAACGCTCTGCCATTGCTCCAAAGTTCAGTGATCAAAGGTCTACTAGAGTGGAGGACTGGCCTAGTGCTTAGAGTACCGGTTTTGCAATCCAGAGGTGGCCAGTTCAAATCCCAGTGCTGCTCCTTGTGATCTTGGGCAAGTCACTTAAGCCTCCATTGCCTCAGGTACAAACTTAGATTATGAGCCCTCCTGGGACAGAGAAATATCCAGAGTACCTGAATGTAACTCACCTTCAGCTACTACTGAAAAAGGTGTGAGCAAAATCAAATAAATATATGGAATGTTGCTACTATTGAAGATTCTACATGGAATGTTGCCACTTTTTGAGATTCTGGAATGTTGCTACTATTTCAGATTCTAAATAGAATGTTGCTAGTGGAGGAGTGGGCTAGTGGTTAGAGCACAAGTCTTGCAATCGAGAGGTGGCTGGTTTAAATCCCACTGCTGCTCCTTGTGATCTTGGGCAAGTCACTTAACCTTCCATTGCCTCAGGTACAAACTTAGATTGTCAGCCCTCCTGGGACAGTGAAATATCCAGAGTACCTGAATGTGACTCACCTTGAGCTACTACTGAAAAAGGTGTGAGCAAAATCTGAATAAATAAAGATTCTAGAATTCTAAAGAATAACAAGATTCCATATTGTAGCAACATTCCATGTAGAACCCCAAAGAGTAACAAGATTCTTTGGGGTGGAGGAGTGGCCTAGTAGTTAGAGCACCGGTCTTGCAATCCAGAGGTGGCCAGTTCAAATCCCACTGCTGCTCCTTGTGATCTTGGCCAAGTCACTTAACCCTCCATTGCCTCAGGTACAAACTTAGATTGTGAGCCCTCCTGAGACAGAGAAATATCCAGAGTACCTGAATGTAACTCACCTTGAGCTACTACTGAAAAAGGTGTGAACAAAATCTAAATAAATAAACACTAGATACATGATTTGCCCTTCATAGTTGCGAGAGGCTACATCATATGACAGTCTTCCTCTGTAATCTACAGAAGGAATACTATACCTTTTCTTCTTGGCTGCATTTATCTATTTATTTGTGACATTTATATCCCACGTTATCCCAAACACGTTTGAGTTCAATGTGGCTTATAATAAACAGTATAGGATACATAACAAAGAATAATACATAAGAAAGTAATATGTTGTAAGAATCCAATTTTACAATACAGTATCATAAACATACTGGGATAACTATGGAAGTTTAACATTTAGAAAATCTATTATGAATGAGAAATTGTACATGAAGCAAAGAGAAAGTTAATGGTAACTAGAGTAATAACCAATTCAGGTCATAATTAATTGTTTGAGATATGGTTGTTCTTTGTGAGGGTTTGTTTGAATAGGAACGATTTGAGGATCTTGCGGAATCTAGTATATTCCTGTATATTTCTTCTTTTGGGTGGTCAGGAGTTTGGTTCCTAGGTAAGTGAAGTCTGGACAGTTCTGTAGATCACTTTTTTGCAATTTTGTTTCTTTGCTTAGAAAATATAGTAGCCCAAGGGATCAACCCGGCAATATTTCCCACACTAACCTAAGAGTGTTCCCTACATTGGGTCAGGTATTAGTTTGGCAGCAGTCTGTGAGGGTCTCCAGTCGGTTCAAAACTCTGCTGCCCGTCTCATCTTCCGCCAGGGTCGCTTTACTCATACTACCCCTCTCCTCAAGACCCTTCACTGGCTCCCTATCCGTTTTCGCATCCTGTTCAAACTTCTTCTACTAACCTATAAATGTACTCACTCTGCTGCTCCCCAGTATCTCTCCACACTCGTCCTTCCCTACACCCCTTCCCGTGCACTCCGCTCCATGGATAAATCCTTCTTATCTGTTCCCTTCTCCACTACTGCCAACTCCAGACTTCGCGCCTTCTGTCTCGCTGCACCCTACGCCTGGAATAAACTTCCTGAGCCCCTACGTCTTGCCCCATCCTTGGCCACCTTTAAATCTAGACTGAAAGCCCACCTCTTTAACATTGCTTTTGACTCGTAACCACTCGCCTCCACCTACCCTCCTCTCTTCCTTCCCGTTCACATTAATTGATTTGCTTAGTTTATTTATTTTTTGTCTATTAGATTGTAAGCTCTTTGAGCAGGGACTGTCTTTCTTCTATGTTTGTGCAGCGCTGCGTACGCCTTGTAGCACTATAGAAATGCTAAATAGTAGTAGTAGTAGTAGTCAAAGGAGTCATGTTAGGTCATGATGAGCTTAGGAAAGATCAGATAGCAGCTGTCTCACTGAAAGCCTATGTTAAATTGAAGTTAATTAGACAGCTGAAACCATTTTGGATATGAAGATGTTAATAACGATAAAACGTCTTTTTATTAAGTATTTTGGATTACTGCAATGTCTTATATGTGGGTTTACCTACCTTTCATTTGAAGAAATTACAAATAGTTCAGAATGCGGGGGCTAGATTATTGTTAGAAGAGGATCATTGGGAGAATGCTAAACCTCTCTTGAATAGCTTTCTATGAAGGAAAGGGTTTATTTTAAGTTACTAACTTTGATTTTTAAGGTGTTACATTGTCAGTGTTAAAACTGCGATTGTGAGCCCTTGTGCCCCGACAGAGCACGGTGGACACGCACTCGATCGGGCAGCTGAACAACCCCAGCTTCACCTGGGAGTGACCACCGTTCCCCAGGAGTTGAGCCCCCAGGTGCAGGTGGCCACCAGGACTTCTGGTTACAAACGGGGTCAAACGGCCGCCGGCCGTGGCAGGCAGCAAAGCAGAGAACAGTCAGATCCAATCCACAGTCAGGGTAGGCAGCAAAGCAAAGAAGAGTCAGGTCCAGTCCACGGTCAAGGCCAGCGAAGACGCAGACGGAGTAAGGCACAATCCAGAGCACCAGACCTCTAACAAGATAGAAGCCGAAGCAAACTGATGACAGTGTTCTGTTCTTAAATAGGCCTCTCATCAGGAGATCCCTGCCACAGCTGACAGGCGAGGAACCTCATTGGGCACATCCATAGGAATAAGCCTCTCAAGATGGCTGCCCCGCAGGAACCAATGCAGATGCTCTTCTCAAGATGGCTGACCTTCAGGAACTGATATCGAGCCTCTTAAGATGGCCGCCCCTCAGATGAACCTCTCAATATGGCCGCCACCAGGAGCAGCAAGGTAGGAGTTTAACAGTCAGAGACCCATATATTTGAAAGAGAAACTTATTTCTTATACACCAAATTGACCACTGCGATTGAACCAAGGTAACCTACTTCAGGTTCCAGGTGTGGATATTCTTAGAAAGGCCAGATGGTGGTCAAAGTCTTTCTGAGTGATTGGACCAGATTTGTGGAATAAATTTCACAAGGAATCTCGTGATGTTCAGGAAAAAGCTAAAAACATTTTTGTTTCCCCATAATTAGATTCTACTTTTTGTGTTAGTTAATTTGAGCATGAAGCAACAATGAAGAAGTGTATAGGTTTTATTTGGTTTTATTGTTCCTTCAATGTTATTTTTGTTCTTGGCTGTCTATTTATTCTTTGATTCATGCTTTTACTGTTTTATGGAGTTTTGAATGACTAATCTTTCAGGGAAATGGTATAGAAATGTAAATAAATAAAATAAATATAGTAAATTGAGAATCCACCTACATGATAAGAGCATTTCTAAACGCTTGTCTCAATTTCCCCAATCTATATTCTTCTTTCTTATAAAAGTTCTGAGCCCCAGGATTTCATTATTCTTTACTTATGAAGCAACATTGGATTGCAATTTGATGGTACGGGGTCAAGACTAAATCATAGAATTAAGATTTCTGTCCTATGCAAATTTGTAGTCTGGTGTTTACTGGATTCACAGGGTCTCATCACACATCCTCCGCCCAAGGCTGATGCCTCATAGGACATTGTAAGAAGCTGGGTGTTTCTTCCTGTCGTTTCACATTAGAGTCCATTTTTCATTAACATTCTAGTCCCTTCCGCCTCCCCCTCAAACCTGAGGGAGGGATTTTCAGAAGAAAAATCAATCAGACCCATGGGAAGAGTCTGATTTCTCAACCTCCAGCTCTTATAGGGCAATTCTTATAACGGATGCAAAGTTTCCCCTGATAGGATGCTGTAGAAACAGTTCTGTACCCAGGAATATTATTTTCATTTCTCCACTGCTCTTTTGAACTTTAGATGTACTGCAAGGAATCTGTAGGCAGCATCCTTTCTTCCACTGAGTCAAGTTTAGTATTTCATCTTATCCCATGATTTCACCTTCTCCTAAGTGAGTACGCAGTTGTGGAACGCATTACCTACAGGCGTGAAAACCATTGACGAAATAACGAACTTTCGCAAATCTCTGACGACACATCTCTTCAACAAGGCCTACAAAGAGAACCCATAACCTTACATAACTACCTCTCCAAACCACCCAGTTATTAAAGTCCACCTTCTATATTATCCTGCAGTACACCTTCCTTCTCTCTTCCCTCACCAAATCTTTATACATTACCAATTGTATCTGATATCCTGAAATGTCTATGTCATAACAAAACTCTGTAAGCCACATTGAGCCTGCAAATGGGTGGGAAAATGTGGGATACAAATGCAATAAATAAAAAAATAAAAATAAATGCCATACAGGCATATAGGAATAGTGAACTTTTCATTTTCCCCCTCACTATCCAGTCAGAGTGGCTCAATCTAACCAGTGTGTATCAGAAAAGATGTCCTCCCATGGGAGGTGGCAGAGATAAAAGCAGTTACAGAACTTAAAAATGTGCACAATAAACACAAAGGAATCCAGTATAGAAGACATGGAACCAAAGAAGCTTAGCAGTAATTAGATGGCAACACCAGTAACTGAGAAGCAAAGCCAGTGCTGGGAAGGCTTCTGCGATCAGTGCCCTGATCATGGCTGAACAGATTCAACTTCATTAACCGGAGAGCAAGGCCAGTGCCGGGCAGGTTTCTACAGTCTGTGCCCTGCAGATGGCAAGGACAAATCAAGATCAAGTATATGTATGTAGCGGACTTCAAAAAAGGGTTGGACGGCTTCCTGGAGGAAAAAGCCAAAGAATGTTATTGAATGGACGAGGGAATAATACAGTATTTCTAGGAGGGGCGGGACAAATTGCTTGTTCTTTTGGCCGCTGTCGGTGACAGGGTGCTGGGCTCAATGGACCCTTGGTCTATACCAGCATGGCGATGCTTATGTACTTATGTTTATCTTGTTGGGCAGACTGGATGAACCATACAGGTCTTTATCTGCCATCATCTACTATGTTACTGTGGTTACTAAGCCTCAGTAGCACTGGACACCACAGATGTAATGTAGGGTAACTTTTTCTCCTCCTCCAAATGCTTAGTTCTGGCTCAGGAAGGTACCTTGGGTTGGGCAGGGCCGGTGAGAGACAGCCAGGCCTGGGGCAGGACCGACGCCACCACACCCCCCCAGGCCTCACCACTCAGGACACAGATGCAGTTGCCGCCCCTCCCTCGCTCGCTCGTTCAGGCCGCTCTTGCCTCCATACGCATAGACAGACTTGAATGGGAGGGCCAGAGTCAAAAGTGTGTGTGTGGTGGGGGGGGGGGGGGAGCACATTTTGCCCCACCTCCCTGCCCCCTGCCACAACTCCACATACCTTGGCTGGCGGGGGTCCCCAAGCCCTGCCAGCCAAACCAGGGAACAGTTTATTCTTTACAATACACCTCTATCCTCCTCCTCCTCCTCCTTATGATGTGCAGGACAGCATTGCAAAGTTAGCTCATGCCCCAGATTCTTGGACACTGGATCAAGCCCATTTGTATTTTACTGTTAGGACCCGACAGCAGACTATTAGTGTGGGGGCATTTGGCTTCTTCCCATGAAAAGAAAATCAGGAGTCCTTTCATGGTCCCCAAATCAATATTACCCTTATTTATTTCTTTATTGCACTTGTATCCCACATTGTCCCACCTATTTTCAGGCTCAATGTGGCTTACAGAGACCTGTTATGGCATCGCCATACCAGGGTACAAAATTGATGTTATACAGATTCAAGGAAAGCAAGAGGATCTGGTCATAGATAGATAAGTTCTGAATAAAGGTAGTTAGGAGTTGTGTCATGGTTAGTTATGGGATCCCCTGGTAAGCCTTGTTAAAGAGGTGAGTTTTCAGAGATTTGCGGAAGCTACTTAATTCGTTGATCGATTTCAAGTGAGTTGGAAGTGCATTCCACGCCTGCGTGCCTATGTAGGAAAAGCTGGTCATGTGTTTGTTTGTATTTTACTCCTTTACAGCTGGGGAAGTGTAGGTTAAGAAATGTTCAGGCAGATCTCTTAGCATTTCTGGGTGGCAGGTCAACGAGGTCCATCCTGTACGATGGGGCATCTCCGTATATGATTTTATGAACAATCGTGCAGGTCTTGAATGCGGTATGTTCTTTAAGTGGAAGCCAGTGTAGTTTTTTTTCTTAGAGGTCTTGCGCTTGCAGAGCTACTGCTAGTGATATGCAACTTATCCTTAAAATCGAGCGTGGTACTTGAAGATTGGAGGGTGGCCAATGTAACGCCCATTTTTAAAAAAGGCTCCAGGGGAGATCCGGGAAATTATAGACCGGTGAGTCTGACGTCAGTGCTGGGGAAAATGGTAGAGGCTATTATTAAAAACAAAATTACAGAGCACATCCGAGGACATGGATTACTGAGACCGAGTCAGCACGGCTTTTGTGTGGGGAAATCTTGCCTGACCAATTTACTTCAATTCTTTGAAGGAGTAAACAAACATGTGGACAAAGGGGAGCCGGTTGATATTGTGTATCTGGATTTTCAAAAGGCGTTTGACAAGGTACCTCATGAAAGGCTACAGAGGAAATTGGAGGGTCATGGGATAGGAGGAAAAGTCCTATTGTGGATTAAAAACTGGTCGAAGGATAGGAAACAGAGAGTGGGGTTAAATGGGCAGTATTCACAATGGAGAAGGGTAGTTAGTGGGGTTCCTCGGGGGTCTGTGCTAGGACCATTGCTTTTTAATATATTTATAAATGATTTAGAGATGGAAGTGACTAGCGAGGTAATTAAATTTGCTGATGACACAAAGCTATTCAAAGTCGTTAACTCGCGACAGGATTGTGAAAAATTACAGAAGGACCTTACAAGACTGGGCGGCTAAATGGCAGATGACGTTTAATGTGAGCAAGTGCAAGGTGATGCATGTGGGAAAAAAGAACCCGAATTATAGCTACGTCATGCAAGGTTCCACGTTAGGAGTTACGGACCAAGAAAGGGATCTGGGTGTCGTCGTCGATAATACGCTGAAACCTTCTGCTCAGTGTGCTGCTGCGGCTAGGAAAGCGAATAGAATGTTGGGTATTATTAGGAAAGGTATGGAAAACAGGTGTGAGGATGTTATAATGCCGTTGTATCGCTCCATAGTGCGACCGCACCTTGAGTATTGTGTTCAATTCTGGTCGCCGCATCTCAAGAAAGATATAGTAGAATTGGAAAAGGTGCAGCGAAGGGCGACTAAAATGATAGCGGGGATGGGACGACTTCCCTATGAAGAAAGATTAAGGAGGCTAGGGCTATTCAGCTTGGAGAAGAGACAGCTGAGGGGAGACATGATAGAGGTATATAAAATAATGAGTGGAGTGGAACAGGTGGATGTGAAGCGTCTGTTCACGCTTTCCAAAAATACTAGGACTAGGAGGCATGCGATGAAACTACAGTGTAGTAAATTTAAAACAAATCAGAGAAAATCTTTCTTCACCCAACGTATAATTAAACTCTGGAATTCGTTACCGGAGAAAGTGGTGAAGGCGGTCAGCTTAGCAGAGTTTAAAAAGGGGTTGGACGGTTTCCTAAAGGACAAGTCCATAAACCACTACTAAATGGACTTGGGAAAAATCCACAATTCCAGGAATACACGTATAGAATGTTTATACGTTTGGGAAGCTTGCCAGGTGCCCTTGGCCTGGATTGGCCGCTGTCGTGGACAGGATGCTGGGCTCGATGGACCCTTGGTCTTTTCCCAGTATGGCATTACTTATGTACTTATATTTTGTTTTTCCAAAAATGAGCCTAGCTGCGGTATTCTGGGCTGTTTGTAATTTCTTGATGGTCTGTTCTTTACTCACTGTTCCCAAACCCCTGGGGCATCCTGTTCTCTGTAGACAACCTCTGCTCTTCTGCTTTAAAACACAGTTCAGATGGAAATTACTACTATTATTATTACAGTAATACCTCGGTTATCATCGGTTTCGGTTTTCGTAGATTTTTTCGTGAAAAATTTGTCTTGGATTTCATCGGTTGCCTCAGATTTCGTCAACGTGCCCACATGACCTCACCGCTAATTTTGCGAAAATGCATTCTCCTGCTCAGTGTGGCGTTGTTTCTCGTTGGGTGAGCATCACCCCGCACGTCTAGTCAAACAATTCCATTGCTTTCCAGTGTTTTTATTCATATGGAAATAATTGCCTCGGTTTTCATCGGTTTCGGATTTCGCCCATTGTTTTCAGACAGATTATCGACGAAAACCGAGGTATCACTGTATTTACATAGCTCTACTAGATGTAAACATCACTATGCATATTATATGCAGGTACTTTCTCTGTCCCTAGAGGGCTCACAATCTCAGTTTTTTTGTACCTGGGGTAATGGAGGGTTAAATGACTTGCCCAAGGCACAAGGAGCCACATTGGGAATTGAACCCAGGTTGCCAGGATCAAAGCCCACTGCACTAACCACTAGGATACTCCTCCACTAGCAACATTCCATGTAGAAGCCTGCCCTTGCAGATCAGCAATGCAGCCGCGCAGGCTTCTGTTTCTGTGAGTCTGACGTCCTGCACATACGTCCTGCAGGACGTCAGACTCACAGAAACAGAAGCCTGCGCGACTGATCTGCAAGGGCAGACTTCTACATGGAGAGGAGTGGCCTAGTGGTTAGGGTGGTGGACTTTGGTCCTGAGGAAACTCACAGAAGCCTGCGCGACCACATTGGTGATCTACAAGGGCCGACTTCTACATGGAATGTTGCTAGTGGAATAGCAACATTACATGTAGAATCTCAAATAGTAGCAACAGTGGAGGAGTGGCCTAGTGGTTAGGGTGGTGGACTTTGGTCCTGAGGAACTGAGTTCAATTCCCACTTCAGGCACAGGCAGCTCCTTGTGACTCTGGGCAAGTCACTTAACCCTCCATTGCCCCATGTAAGCCGCATTGAGCCTGCCATGAGTGGGAAAGCACGGGGGTACAAATGTAACTAAAAAAAAAACTAGTAGCAACAGAATCTCAATAGTACCAACATTCCACATAGAATCTACAAATAGGGAAAGGGGAAATGATATACTGCCTTTCTGAGGTTTTTGCAACTACATTCAAAGCGGTTTACATATATTCAGGTACTTATTTTGTACCTGGGGCAATGGAGGGTTAAGTGACTTGCCCAAGGTCACAAGGAGCTGCAGTGGGACTTGAACCCAGGTCACCAGGATCAAAGCCCACTGCACTAACCAGTAGGCTACTTCTTTACTCAAAAGGAAAGGATATTCATCTCAGGCCTTTTACTCACACCTGACCCTTCAACCATCCTTTAATCACTGCATCAGGCCTCTTAGTTATCTCTCAGCTCAGTGGTTTCCAAACCTGGTCCTGGAGGCACCCCAGCCAGTCGGATCTTCAGGATACCCACAATGAATATTCATGAGAGAGATTTGCATGCAGTGGAAGCAGTGACGTACGTGCAGGACGTCAGACTCACAGAAGCAGAAGCCAGCGCGGCCACATTGGTGATCTGCAAGGTCCGACTTCTACATGGAATGTTGCTAGTGGAATAGCAACATTCCATGTAGAATCTCAAACAGTAGCAACAGTGGAGGAGTGGCCTAGTGGTTAGGGTGGTGGACTGTCAGACTCACAGAACCAGAAGCCTGCGCGGCCACATTGCTGATCTGCAAGGGCCGACTTCTACATGGAATGTTGCTAGTGGTTAAGGTGGTGGACTTTGGTGCTGAGGAACTGAGTTTGATTCCCACTTCAGGCACAGGCAGCTCCTTGTGACTCTGGGCAAGTCACTTAACCCTCCATTGCCCCATGTAAGCCGCATTGAGCCTGCCATGAGTGGGAAAGCACAGGGTACAAATGTAACAAAACAACAAAATTAAGATGAGCTTTGGCTGTCCTCGCTCAGCAGGGCCTCTCTCATATTTGTTTGGTTTCATTTCCCTGAGTTCTCTCACTGCTTTTGATTTCAAGTTGGGGGGAAATGGGAGGCTGTTTACCTTTGTGTATTGCACAAACTCTTGTGAAATGACTTGGCCTGTGTGTGTATGTGTGTGTGTGGAAGAGTTGTGTAAACATTTGTACTTTGCTTTGACAGGCCCTTATTTCTTTTGGACAACTCTTTACATTTTTCAGCCTTAAAAAAATATTGTTTTACGTATCACTTAATGACTCCAGGCCCAGTTACAAGCAAATTGTGAAAAATCATTCATTGCTCATTCAGAATTGCATCATATCTATAGAAGTGCTTTCCCAAAAATGTACAATAAAACTATAAATGTGCCTCACACGTGGGCTGTAATCACTTTTATGCACGCTCTGAAGAATTAAAGTACTTCTAGGAAGATGAACCATTGCAAGAATTTGGTGCTATAAGAAGGAAGAGTAATTATTCAGAAGTACATAAGTATTGCCATACTGGGAAAGACCAAAGGCCCATCGAGCCCAGCATCCTGTTTCCAACAGTGGCCAATCCAGGTCACAAGTACCTGGCAGAAACCCAAAGAGTAGCAACATTCCATGTAGAACCCCAAAGAGTAGCAAGATTCTAGAATTCTAAAGAATAGCAAGATTCCATGCAGAATTTCAAAGTGTAGCAGCATTCCATGTCGAACCCCAAAGAGTGGCAAGATTCTAGAATTCTAAAGAATAACAAGATTCCATGCAGAATTTCAAAGTGTAGCAGCATTCCATGTAGAACCCCAAAGAGTGGCAAGATTCCAGAATTCTAAAGAATAACAAGATTCCATGCAGAATTTCAAAGTGTAGCAGCATTCCATGTAGAACCCCAAAGAGTAGCAAGATTCCACTTAGAATCGCAAGTACATAAGTGTTGCCATACTGGGAAAGACCAAAGGTCCATCAAGCCCAGCATCCTGTTTCCAATAGTGGCCAATCCAGGTCACAAATACCCGGCAAGATCCCAAAAATGTACAAAACATTTTATACTGCTTATCCCAGAAATAGTGGATTTTCCCCAAGTCCATTTAATAACTGTCTATGGACTTTTCCTTTAGGAAGCCATCCAAACCTTTTTAAAACTCCGCTAAGCTAACCACCTTTACCACATTCTCTGGCAACGAATTCCAGAGTTTAATTACACGTTGAGTAAAGAAAAATTTTCTCCAATTCGTTTTAAATTTACTACATTGTAGCTTCATCGTATGCCCCCTAGTCCTAGTATTTTTGGAAAGCATGAACAGACGCTTCACATCCACCCGTTCAACTCCACTCATTATTTTATAGACCTCTATCATATCTCCCCTCTAGTCCGGTAATTAATTAGGTATATGATAAGCACTGCCGTACCAGAGATCTGGGTTCAGTCCCTGAGTCTGCTGGTTAGGCTGGCTGAGGCTGCAGAGATTTCCCTGGGCCTGGCCTCCAAGGGGGACCTGACGCCGGGGTCTGTCTCTTTCCTGCTCCTGACATGCCTTCTGTCTCATTTGAGCACATTGTCTATCACATCTGCTGCAGTTTTTTTCCCCCTGTGAGGAAATCTCTGTTCTGAGGGACATCTAGATATATGTATCAGGACCAAGGAGAAACCTTGTGACAAGTGAGAGGAGGTCAGAGTGTCCGTGAGCTTGGGAGGTTTTTTCTATGGCTTGTGATGGTGGTGTTCCAGATGTGTGTGATCACTCATTCACATACAGACATCATAAAATAGTAACATAGTAGATGACGGCAGAAAAAGGCCTGCATGGTCCACCCAGTCTGCCCAACAAGATAAACTCACATGTGCCATTTTTTGTGTATACCTTACCTTGATTTGTACCTGTCTTTTTCAGGGCACAGACTGTATAAGTCTGCCCAGCACTATCCCCGCCTCCCAACCACCAGCCCCGCCTCCCACCACCGGTTCTGGCACAGACCGTATAAGTCTGCCCAGCACTATCCCCGCCTCCAAACCATCAGTCCTGCCTCCCACCATCGGCTCTGGCACAGACTGTATAAGTCTGCCCAGCACTATCCCCACCTCCGAACCACCAGCCCTGCCTCCCACCACCGGCTAAGCTTCTGGGGATCCCTTCCTTCTGAGCAGGATTCCTTTATGTTTATCCCACGCATGTTTGAATTCCGTTACCGTTTTCCTCTCCACCACCTCCCGCGGGAGGGCATTCCAAGCATCCACCACTCTCTCCGTGAAAAAATACTTCCTGACATTTTTCTTGAGTCTGCCCCCCTTCAATCTCATTTCATGTCCTCTCGTTCTACCGCCTTCCCGTTCTGTAAACTCACTTTCTCTCCCTCCCAATCCCCAGTATGCTGACAGGAGAAGGAGAGAGAAAACTCCGGCCGCTGCACGGCAGGCATTGTGGTGGAGAACAGCGCTGGAGGAAGGCTTTTGCTGGCCTCCATCTGCCCCCCTCCGTCCGCCACCGGGCCGGGCCTCCTGCATTGAAAATCACAGCGCCTCTCACCTCCGTGTGAAAGCACTGCAGGCAGCAGATCACCTCCCTTCGGGCCTCCTTCCCTCCCTGTGTCCCGCCCTCGTCTGACGTAACTTCCACGAGGGCAGGACACAGGGAGGGAAGGAGGCCCGAAGGGAAGCGATCTTCTGCCCTGCTGCCTGCAGCGCTTTCACATGGAGGTGAGAGGTGCTGTGATTTCAATGCAGGGGGCCCAGCCCGGTGGCAGACGGTCGATGACGGACGGGGGGTGGGACTGCGGCACCGTGCCCGGGGAATTTTGTCCCCCCTGCCCCCCCTCTCAGCGGCCCTGATCCCCACACACCTACACACTTTGGGCTCCGCCTCCTCTCCCTCCCCCAATTTTTACAGTCTGGCTATGTGGCCGGGGGGGGGGGGGGGTGGCAGCGGTGGTCTTGGGAGGAGGCCGGCAGTGGCGGCGGCCCTGGGCCTGGGTCAATCTCTCGGCGGCTCTCCCATAGAGGTAGCATTTAAAAGCCTTCACAAATGGCTCGTAGCCAGAACCAAGGTACATTCTTAGGGGGTAATTCTCTACGGGTCACCTAAAATCAGGCACCAGCATGATGACACGTTATGCAGAAATTCTATATCAGCAATTAACTATATAATTACACTAGCGTAAGCCTACAGTTATGTGCCTAACTTCAGGCTAGTTCAAGTTATTTCTTCTTAATAGACTGCATCATACTATTTGGAATACATGCAAACCATGATTGAATTATCCCCAAGAAATGCAAGCCCAGACACCAGAAGCTACCTGCTGCTCCAACTACCCAACGCACGAACTTAACATAGAAAACCATCTACTCAGCAGGTTTTAGCTACCTGGGATCCAAAAGCCACAAGAAGCATCACTAACTACCTCAAGTTCAGGAAAGAACTGAAAAAAATTCAATAGCTAATTACACAGGCCACAAAGGGGAAAGGTAAATGGGACTTGATATACTGCCTTTCTGTGGTATTTTGCAACTACGTTCAAAGTGGTTTACATATATTCAGGTACTTATTTTGTACCAGGGGCAATGGAGGGTTAAGTGACTTGCCCAGAGTCACAAGGAGCTGCAGTGGGAATCAAACCCAGTTCCGAAGAATCAGTGTCCACTGCAGTGGCGTTCCTAGGGGGGCTGACACCCGGGGCGGATCGCCGATGCGCCCCGCCCACGGGTGCAGCGCCCCCTTGGAACAGCGAGACGCCCCCCCCCCTGGCAAAAGAACCCCCGATCCCCCGGTGAAAGAAACCCCCCCCCGGGTGCACGCCGCTGGGGGGGGGGGTGCTGCGTGCCTGCTGGATCTTCGTTTTCATGCCCCCTCTGCCCCGGAACAGGAAGTAACCTGTTCCAGGGCAAAGGGAGCATGAAAACGAAGAGCCGACAGACGCGCGGCACCCCCCCCCCCTCCAGCGGAGTGCACCCGGGGCGGACCGCCCCCACCACCCCCCCCCCCTTGGTACGCCACTGGTCCGCTGCACTAACCACTAGGCTACTCCTCCACTAGCAACATTCCATGTAGCATCTCAAATAGTAGCAACAGAATCTCAAACAGTAGCAACATTCTATGTAGAATCTCAAATAGTGGCCCAAAGTCACAAGGAGCTGCAGGGGCAATTGAACCCAGTTCCCCAGAATCAGAGTCTGCTGCACTAACCACTAGGCTACTCTTCCACTAGCAACATTCCATGTAGAAGCCTGCCCTTGCAGGTCAGCAATGCGGCCGCGCAGGCTTCATACGTGCAGGACGTCAGACTCACAGAAACAGAAGCCTGCGCGGCCGCGTTGCTGATCTGCAAGGGCAGGCTTCTACATGGAATGTTGCTAGTGGAATAGCAACATTCCATGTAGAATCTCAAATAATAGCAACAGAATCTCAATAGTAGCAACATTCCATGTAGAATCTCAAATAGTAGCAATATTCCATGTAGAATCTCAAATAGGGAAAGGGAAATGGGACTTGATATACTGCCTTTCTGAGGTTTTTGCAACTACATTCAAAGCAGTTAACATATATTCAGGTACTTATTTTGTACCAAGGGCAATGGAGGGTTAAGTGACTTGCCCAGAGTCACAAGGAGCTGCGGTGGGAATTGAACTCTGTTCCTCAGGATCAAAGTCCACTGCACTAACCACTAGGCTACTCCTCCACTCCAAAGGACCTTGTCAAGTCACAACTGTAAAACACTACTGCAATTTCAATGTAAACTGTAAGCAGGGCTGCCGAGAGACTGGGCCCCGCCCCCACTGCCACCCCACCCCCAGGTTGTCGCCGCCGCCCCCCCCAAGGGGGGCCCGGCGCCACAGTCCCACCCGCCTCCGCCACCGGAGACCTCGGGGGTGGTGGAGGGGTGAGCGGTGGTGGCAGTGACATGGGGGGACGTGGCATTGTGGCGAGGGCGGCAGGACAGGGGGCTGGCACTGGACGGGAGGAAGGGGAGGAGGGGGAGGGGGGACCCTGCCACACACTCTCATTCTCACTAACACACTCGCACCCAGTCTCAATCTCTTTCTCTGTCACACACTCACACTCGCACATTCACTCTCTCTCTCTCTCTCACACAGTCACTCTCACACACACTCTCTCAAACATACACACTCAGAGGAAAACCTTGCTAGCGCCCGTTTCATTGTGTTCAGAAACGGGCCTTTTTTCTAGTAAATAAATAAGTAAGTAAGTACATACTATCTGAGCAGTTTACAATCAACAAATACAAAGATAGAAAGCAACTGCAAGAATAATAACAGGACAGCTTGAGGAGGAAGAACACTTAGATAAGGGGGTATTGCATTGCAGCATCAACAAAGGCAGTCTCAAACACATGGCGGGGCATTTTCGATATGACGTCTACAAGGAAAGAAGGTCATTTTCAACAAACAAAAACGTCTCTCTTTTCCTTTTGAAAATACTGTTTGGAAAAACGCTTTGTGATTTGGACGTGTTATTTTTTTGGTCCTTTTTCAAACAAAAACATTCAGATGCAAAACGTACAAAATACACAAGAAAATCCACAATAGAGTGAAACCATTCACATGTTCTAAGTGTGGTAAAAGCTTTGGTTGTAATGTAAATCTCAAAGCGCATCAGAAAGGCCACACGGGAGAGAAACCATTTGCATGCATAGAGTGTGGTAAAAGCTTTGGTCAGAAGGTAAACCTCACAATGCACCAGAGAATACACACAGGAGTGAAACCATTTACATGTTCTGAGTGTGGTAAAAGCTTTGGTTGGAAAGAAAGCCTCACATGGCATCAGAGAATCCACACAGGGATGAAACGATTTACATGCACTGAGGAGGTAAAAGCTTCAGTTGTATTGGGACAGGTAATTAGGGAATGTAAACTCTTGCTATGAAGTATGGAAAAATAGCACTCTGGAATTTAGATATATGTAATGAGACCTCCTTTTTATCTATAGATATGAATTCAAAGCCCAAATCTGCCGATAAACAATAGACATAAGGCTCAGATGTTATAAAAAAATAGAAAGCTTGGCATCAGGTAGAATAGTGGAAAAGTGACATCCTAGGAAAGCAATAGGGCATCCTTGGGGGCACTGCAGTGTATTTTATAAAATGCCCCCAGGTACACATCTCACCATTGCTCCCTTACCTTTTCTGCTGAGCCACCCAAAACCCACTATCCCTAACTGTACACCACTACCATAGCCCTTACAAGTGAAGGAAGCACCAATATGTGGGTACAGTGGGTTTCTGGTGTGTTTTGGAGGGCTCACAGTTTCCTCCACAAGTGTAACAGGTAGGGAGAGGTAGAAGCCTGGGTCCACCTGTTGGCAGTGCACTGCACCCACCACTAGACTACTCCAGGGACCTGCATGCTATTCTAATGGACCTGAGTATAACATCTGAGGCTGGCATAGAGTCTGGCAGGTAATATTTTTAATCACAATTTTTGGGGGGTGGGAGGGCGTTAGAGACCACTGGGGGAGTAAGGGGAGGTGATCCCTGAGTCCCTCCAGTGGTCATTTGGGGCACCTTTTAATGTGGATTGGAGGAGTAGCCTAGTAGCTAGTACAGCGAACTTTGATGCTGGGTAGTAGGTTCAATTCCCACCGCAGCTATTTTTTTAATAAAAACAGGTCTAGCCCAAAACATCTAAGTTTTAGTCCTGGACACAAGAGTTATCCAGGTAAAGGCACAGTCAGTAGGCAGGCAGCAGACATGAGAGTAATCCAGGTACAGGCAAGGTCAGTAGGCAGGCAGCAGACACGAGAGTAATCCAGGTACAGGCAGGTCAGTAGGCAGGCAGCAGACATGAGAGTAATCCAGGTACAGGCAAGGTCAGTAGGCAGGCAGCAGACACGAGAGTAATCCAGGTACAGGCAAGGTCAGTAGGCAGGCAACAGACACAAGAGTAATCCAGGTACAGGCAGAGTCAGCAACGAAGAACAAAGTAGAGGAGAAGTACACTACTGAGCAAGTAACACCTACCAAAGCTGAAGCAAGGAGTCTAGGGAGAGCTAGTCTGACATCAGCAGGGAGAAGGAGGAACCGGGAGACCAATAGGAGAGAAGCAAGGGAAGCCAGGCAGAGGAAGAGCAGACCCAGGTGAGTGGAAGCAAAGCAATCAAGGAGCCTGGAAGCCAGGCAGAGAGAGAGCAGAGCCAGGTGCATGGAAGAAAAGCAATCAAGGAGCCTACAGCTAGAGAAGAACTACACACACATGGCTCAGGGCTGTGCCAGTCAAGTGTGTGTGTCAACGGGACCCTGCGCAGCCCGAGGACGCCGCTTGTGTTGAGGTAGGGGACATGACACAAAGAGAGGTTGCAAGGCCTTTTCCAGATATATTGGAGAAAGGAGAAAAAATAGGAATGGAATTGCAAGACTGCAAGATAATGAGAATGGCTATGTGGAGAGTGATGAAGAAAAAGCGAATGTGCTAATCAATTACTTCTCTTCGGTGTTCAAGGTGTAAATCCAGTGCCCAGAGTGAGGTGTGACCTGCCCGTTATACCAGTATTCTATAAAGATCAGGCACCCTTCAGAATAGGGTTCAGTGTGAACCTTCATGACACCTAAATTATGGTGCTATACCCCCCCCCCCCCTCTCTATGCCTCAGAGATATGTTTTTAAAATATGCAGATATTCCTACTGCAGAATTGGACTAGATTCTACATAGTGGAGTGGAGGAGTGGCCTAGTGGTTAGGGTGGTGGACTTTGGTCCTGGGGAACTAAGGAACTGAGTTTGATTCCCGGCACAGGCAGCTCCTTGTGACTCTGGGCAAGTCACTTAACCCTCCATTGCCCCATGTAAGCCGCATTGAGCCTGCCATGAGTGGGAAAGCGCGGGGTACAAATGTAACAAAAATAAAATAGATACTATTGGAGATTCTACATGGAATGTTGCTACTATTGGAGATTCTACATGTAATGTTGCTATTCCACTAGCAACATTCCATGTAGAAGGCTGCGCAGGCTTCTGTTTCTGTGAGTCTGACATCCTGCACGTACGTGCAGGACGTCAGACTCACAGAAGCAGAAGCCTGCACGGCCACATTGATGATCTGCAAGGGCCGACTTCTACATGGATTGTTGCTAGTGGAATAGCAACATTCCATGTAGAATCTCAAATAGTAGCAACAGTGGAGGAGTGGCCTAGTGGTTAGGGTGGTGGACTTTGAGGAACTGAGTTCGATTCCCACTTCAGGCACAGGCAACTCCTTGTGACTCTGGGCAAGTCACTTAACCCTCCATTGCCCCATGTAAGCCGCATTGAGCCTGCCATGAGTGGGAAAGCGCAGGGTACAAATGTAACAAAATTAAATATGCTACCTGAAAAAGCAGCACCGAAAAAAAATACGCTTGGGCATATTTTATGAAATACACCTAAATATTAGGTATACTTTTTAGAATATGCCTAAATTTCCACATGGGCTAGAGACTACGCCGCACACCTGTCCACATGACTACATTTAGTTGTGCGCAGTTACGCCAAGTAAAACGTGATGCAAATGTGATGCCTAAATTACGTGCGGAGCCTGTGTATTCTATAACAACATGCGTAGATTTTAGAAATGCGCACAACCCGTCTATGGCCGCGCTCCCTTTTCAACTATGTGACTTAGAATTTACAGACATCATGTTGCAGGATATACTTAGACAATTGTGTGTATAAATTCTAATTAATGCCAATTAGTGTCAATAATTGCTTGTTAATTGCCAATTATTGGCGCTGACGGGCTTGTTAAGTAATTTAGTCATGTTCGCAAATCCAGAATACGACCATATTTGTGCACGCAATGTAAGTCGCACTATATAGGATCTGGGGGTTACCCCCTAATTCGACAAAGCTGGTGCTCAACTCTATGCATGGGTGCAGTTCATAGGATAAGATCGGTTGCGTGTGCAACTTAATTCCATAATTGGCAGTTAATTGGAGTTAACAGTCAATAATTAGCTGTATTCGGCTTTAATTGGAACCAATTAGCAGATATGCATATAACTGCCCGTCGTGGCTATTCTAGAAGTTGCACAATCGCAGAGCGCGCAACTTCAAGAGGTGCGTGGACATAGGAGGGGTAGGAGTGGGGCAGGGGCACGTCGGGCACTTAGGCGTGAACAGTTACAGCAGCCTTTGCGCTGGTGTAAGTGCTGGCACTGAACTGCCATTATAGAATTCGCATTTGGCGTGCAGCATCCTGGCGCCTACATTTCAGTGCCATTTATTTATTGAATTTATCTCATACCATGTGATAGTCAATCTACGGCAGTCAGTAATTTTTTAAACACTCAAATATTCAGCACTGAGTCATCCACCGATACTCTCGCTGAACATTCAGGGATTGGGAGGCTGCCGGTACTTATCCAAGTGTCAGAAATATTCAGACCGATAGCCAGATAACTGCCCGGATAACGAAAGAACAGCGGTTTTACTGGCTTAACTTCATCTATGCAGTTACCTGGTTTGCTAACTGGGAAACTCCCAGCTTCCCCCAGCATTCCACCCTCAGGCTGCCCTGGCACTAATCGGCTGCTTTGAGCAGAAATTCAGTTGCACCAGGCAGTGGTGTAGCCAAGGGTGGGCCCAGGCCCACCCACTTTGGGCTCAGGCCCATCCAGTAGCAGTACAGCTATGATGTGGCTGGCAGGCATTCTTCCCAAGCCCCACCAGCCGAAAACCCCCAACAACTGTCCCTCCTGCATACCTTGTAAATAGATACGTGCTATAGGGCCAACATGAGCAGTGTGTATTGGTTGCTGCTCACTGCCGGTGAAAATCTATTTAAAAGGTATGCGGGGGGGGGGGTGGGGGTGGGGGAATGTTTGAGAGACCATATGGTATGCAGGCCACAGAGGAAGAGACCAAGTCACTTGTAGGACAAGGCAGAGTTCTTCTGCCCACCCATCTTGGGCTCAAGTCCACCCAAAATTGGGTGTCTGGCTACGCCCCTGGCACCAGGCAGTTAATATGTGGGCAGGACTCCATTTGCATGAGTTCACCAGCTGGGAGCCCCTCATACCCGGTTAATTCATGCTGAACACTGACCCGATAGACTTTTGGATGGCCCAAATCACGCCCTTTTGAATCAGTGCATCTCGGAAAATAGAGGCGCCGGGGAATAGATTGCCTTCTGAGTTTAGGTTTGAATTAAACTAAAGAGATTTGGGGGGAAAAGGTCATGGACGAGGTTCTGTACCACTGATTTATAAAGTGGGATTTTATTGCTGGGATCATGTGCTTAGGAATTCATATATTGTCTATTATATGATTATTTTTATCAATACGTTGCTCTTTCTCTAATTCGTTGGGATGCTCAGCAAAACATTAAGTTGAATAAACCATGGGCAAGGCTGCAAAAAATGACCTCCATATTGTATTTAGTCAACGGAGTAGGCTGAAAGATGGATTTGTACTGATTACTACTTTATTGTAAGCAGAGAAGGGCGACAAAGATGATTAAGGGGATGGGACGACTTCCCTAGGAGGAAAGGCTAAAGCGGCTGGGGCTCTTCAGCTTGGAGAAAAGGCGGCTGAGGAGAGATATGATAAAGGTCTATAAAATAATGAGTGGAGTTGAAAGGGTAGATGTGAAGCGTCTGTTCACGCTTTCCAAAAATACTGGGACAAGGAGGCATGCGATGAAGCTGGAGTACAGTAAGTTTAAAACAAGTAAGAGAAAATTTTTCTTTACTCAGCGCGTAATTCAACTCTGGAATTCATTGCCGGAGAATGTGATAAAGGCGGTTAGCTTAGCAGAGTTTAAGAAAGGTTTGGACGGCTTCCTGAAGGAAAAGGCCATAGAATGTTATTAAATGGATGTAGGGAAAAATCCACTATTCCTGGGACAAGCAGTACGAAATGCTTTGCTCCCTGGATCTTGTCGGGTGATTGTGACCTGGATGGGCCACTGTCGGAGACAGGGTGCTGGGCTAGATGGACCTTTGGTCCGTCCCAGTGTGGCGATGCTTATGTCTTAAGTCATTTTCTTTTAATTACATAGTAACGTACTAAGTGACGGCAGATAAAGACCTGAACGGTCCATCCAGTCTGCCCAACTGTCACGCTCATTATCAAAATTCACGATTAAATCAACCATGAATACGATGTAAAATATTTGATGGCGGTCTTTCTTTGGCGTTTCTGGGACATAGATTATAGAAGTCCGCCCGGTCCTTACCTTACATTCCAACTACTGGAGTTGCCATCAAAGCCCACTCCAGTCTCTCTGTCCTGTCATTTGTGGGTCACAGACTGTCCAAGCCTGCCTGGCACCGGCCCTAGTTCATGAAAGCTGGAGTCGCCATCGAAGTGTCACTCGACACATCCACACACAGGCAGCCATTTAAGTTTAGGCTTTTTATACCATCTATTTTCTCATTAGAGATCCTCTGTGTTCAACCCACACCTTTTTGAATTTTATCACCGTTGTTATCTCTACCACCTCCCTCGGGAGGGCATTCCAGGCATCAACCACCCTCTCTGTGAAAAAAATAATTTCCTGACATTTGATCCTCAGAAGCTTAGCGGAGATTGGGTGGCAGAGCTGGTGGTGGGAGGTGGGGCTAGTGGTTAGGAGGCGGGGCTAGTGCTGGACAGACTTATATGGTCTGTGCCAGAACCGGTGGTGGGAGGCGGGGCTGGCGGTTGGGTGGCGGGGCTAGTGCTGGGCAGACTTATATGGTCTGTGCCAGAACCGGTGGTGGGAGGCGGGGCTGGTGGTTGGGAGGCGGGGATAGTGCAGGGCAGACTTACACGGTCTGTGCCCTGAAAAGGACTGGTCCAAATCAAGATAAGGTATACACAAAAAGTAGCACATATGAGTTTATCTTGTTGGACAGACTGGATGGACCGTGCAGGTCTTTTTCTGCCGTCATCTACTATGTTACTCCTAAGTCTACCACCCCACAACCTCAATTCATATCCTCTACTTTTACCATTTTCCCTTCTCTGGAAAATATCTGTTTCTATATTAATACCTTTCAAGTATTTAAACATCTTTTTCATATCTCCCCTATCCCTCCTTCCCTGTAGGGTATGGAAGTGTGGTAGCCGTGTTCATATGATGTCAATTTACATAGACATCATATAAACAATACTGGTGCCAGCAGGGTTCCCACGCCTGTTGGTCAACATTTTACAGGACCAGGACACTGTACCAGTGACTTCACAGTGAGAATCCTCAAAGGTAACTTTAAAACCATACAAGAACGTAAGACCTTTGAAGTCAGAATGATTGAATATTTTAACACCCAACAGAAAGGACTTAACAAGGATCTGGGGTTCCTAGCCCATTATAAACCATAAAGCTGTATGTCTCTGTTGATCACCCCACCCCTCACCTATCCACACCCATCCTGTTAGAATATCAATGATATGCTTTGATGTCCCCATGCATACCTCCGACCCACCCCCATCCTCCCACCCTGTCAGACTGTCATAGTAATGCTTGAATGTTTTCACTTATATACACTGTCAGCTAGCACATTTGGGCAACCTTCGAAAGCTAATCAAGAAATGTATTAAGTTATGTCCAATAAAAAAGGTATCATCTTATTTTCTTTTCCATGTTTTATTTTGTTTGATTTCTATTGATAACCTGTAGGGTATGCAAATTCTGGTCTTCCAGTCTCGTCTCATATTTTAGACATACATTTTTAACATGCTTTGGGTACTGTCAGCAGCAGTCAGGAGGTACAGTGAGTGATTGCTCTCCCAGGTACAAAGCATAAAATCCCCCATGACACACATCAAAGTCCCTCGGATGCTCAGATCCACAGTGTTAGGCAACAGCAAAACTCGAGAGTAGGGCTCATTCTTCATAGGGACCAGTCCCAGTAAAGGAAGCGTGTAACCCAGTGACACGTTCTAGGTGCTGGTGTCATTCCCTTGTGACTGGGGATAAACTGAGTGCTTTTCAGGCCTTATTACACATATAATGATCTGAATTTTGCAAGCCAGATCCGGCTCCCTTACATTCGCTGCAAACGCCAAGGTTGTTCCTCTGTGCTGTGGTGGGTGAAGCGTGACTCAGCAACAGTGGTCAGCAAAAATCTCTCTCCACGTTAACATCCTGGAAAAAAAAAAAGTCTTTAATATAGATATTGAGATTATGTCACACACACTTGAAAGCTCTCTCACTCTCACACTGTCTGAGCCCCTTTTCTGACTCATTAGAAGTGTCACCGCTTGGAGGGGTTAAGAGGAGGCGGTCAAGCCTTTATCCTCCCAGTGGTCAGCTGGTCAGTTAGAGCACCTTTTTCTGACTTAGTCATGACTGAAACAGGTCTAGATAAAAAAAAAAACTTACTTCTTTTCTGCCCTGGACCTGTTTTTTTCTATTCCGTTGTCACAGAAAAACATCTAGATTGTAAGGCTGCCCAAGTCCTGCCAAAACAGTCCTCCCAACATGCCTTGCAATTTGGACGAACTCAGTGAAAAATGTCCCGAGGGGCCCTTTTCCTAAGATGTGTTAAAAATTGCGTTTGCTGAATTCTAACGTGAGACTTTATCACGTGCAAAGTGCAGATTTACCATGGCATTAAAGTTTGTTTTTTTTTGCGCCTGCTGCGAGTTTACTAACTTTGCTCGTTCGCTGCAGCTCCCTCTGCCCCGGAACAGGAAGTAACTTGTTCCGGGGCAGAGGGAGCTGCAGCGAACGACAGAAGTTAGCGAACTCTCGCAGCAGGCGCGCGCCACGGCACCCCCCCAGCGGCGTGCACCCGGGGCATTCTAATGCATTCTAATAACTAGGAGGCACTAAGAGGGACATTCTAAATATGGCGCCTAAAAAAAATCGGCGTGGAAATCAAAGCAGACTAAACTTATTCTATAAGCAGCAGCTAGATTTAGGCGCAGTATATAGAATATAGTGAGTTGATATCTCAGCACCTAAAACTATGAGCCTCCATTTACACCAATGAAAATGTGGCGTAAATCCTGGTGCGTACATTTAGGTGCACTGGGCCATATTCTATAATTATGCACATAAATTTCAGAATGCCCATGAAATGCCTATTCCCCTGCCTATAACCAGGCCCCTTTTTGCCTGTGCGTGTTACAAGTTAGGCACTTAGTGAGTTGTGCGCGTAAATTCTAATTATTGCCAATTAGTGCTCATTATGGCTTGTTAAGAGCTGTTATCAATGCTGATTAGCTTGTTAAGTTACGCGCATTGTTACAGAATATGCTTGGATTTTGGCACGGGGGTAAGGGCTCTAATTTAACCCTGCGTTATCCAGTTAGCAGGCACTAATGCAAACGTGCAAGAAGGGGCATGGCTATGTGGGGCCACGGGGGCCTGGGCCCCCGTAGATTTGCCCCTGGACCCCCCTGCCAATGACCCTCTCGACCCCCCCTTCCAACCCCCCTGCCACTGCTGAACCCCCCCCCTGCCACGACCCTCTCGACCCCCCTCCCGCCACCAACCCGCCGCAGGGCTTCGTTCTGAGTCTGACGTCTTGCACGTACAATGTGCAGGACATCAGACTCAGAACGAAGCCCTGCGCGGGATTGGGAAGGAGAGGACCTCGGCTGGCGGGGGTTGGGGTCCCCCGCCAGCAAAGGTAGGCAACGGTGGCGGCGGCGGGTTGGTGGCGGGAGGGGGGTCGAGAGAGTCATCGGCAGGGGGGGGTCAAAGTTGGTGGCGGGGGGGGGGTTCGGCAATGGCGGGGGGTTGGCGGCGCCAGGGGGGCTAAAATGTGCCCCCTCACCTCGGGCTCTGGACCCCCCTCCTGCTGAAGTCTGGCTACGCCCCTGCGTGCAAGTAGGATAATGTAGGATGGCCCTGTCTGTACCCATGACACACCCCTCCGAAAAAATGTTTGAAATAGTTCATATACAAATAGGCAAAATATCACCAAATACTGTAACATGTTTTGCAATAGCCTGTTTTTCCTACACTTTCCCCCAATACTGGACACTGAATAATCTTTCCTCTCCTTGACTCCCATTGTACCTGAAACATATGTTCCTTACTCAACCATAATACCACCTGTATTTGTTTCTTTACCAGACTGGCGAATGCCTTTACGGTACTATGTGGGAAAATGTGGGATACGAATGTAACAAATAAATAAATAAATTCTATAAATGTTGCCAAAAATTGCATGTGCAAACTTGGGCACGTGCCCAATTCGCACACATAATTTAATTGAATAATGGGCCAATTAGCACCAATAATTGGCTTTTTAACAATTTTATTGGCACTAATTTGATTGAATTGCTGTTTACATGTGTAAATTGAGGCATGGGATCCACGCCTCAAATTTAGGTGTGATCGGAAAAAGGGGGCGTGGAAATGGGAGGTGCATGGGTGAAAGAGGGCATTCCTAAAATTAACGCGTGTTGTTACAGAATAACAGGGATACGCGCCACATGTAGGCATAAACATTTGCATCACGTTTCAGTTGGTACAAATGACTGCGCCTGGGCATAAGCGTATTCTATAAACCCTGCCTATCTTTAAGTGCAGTGTATAGAACAGCGCTTTTCTCGGTGCTGACTTTTTTTATGCCGTATATAGAATCTAGTCTTTTACATCCTTTAGTAAAGGGGCCCCTCAGGTGCTTAATGCACTTTAGTAAAAAGGCTCCTCCCCTGCTTAACACCCTTTAATAAAAGGCCCCTCCCACGCTTAACATCCTTTAGTAAAAAAACTCCTCTCCTGCTTAACACCCTTCAGTAAAAGACCCTTCCCATGCTTATCGCCCTTTAGTAAAAGGCTCCTCCCATGCTTAACATCCTTTAGTAAAAAGACTCCTCCCCTGCTTAACACCCTTCAGTAAAAGGCCCTTCCTGTGCTTAACGTCCTTTAGTAAAAAGACTCCGCCCCTGCTTAACATCCTTTAGTAAAAGGCTCCTCCCCTGCTTAACATCCTTTAGTAAAAGAGCCTCTTCTGTAACCTCAAACCTGGTCTGAATCACTGATTTTCTAGTACAGCACTTACCCTTCATTGTACCTTTACAGCCCGGCATGAAATATGGCACCTCCTGAGTGGCAGAGGTCCACTCCTGACAATTTGACACTATCTTATTGCATTCTTGAAAGCTATGTTGTGTTGTATTTTGGCTTAGTGCATTTATGTGTACTTTGCTATTCTATATTCTGATATGGCTATGAATTCACTGTTTGTATTTTAAGCTTGATTACTGTTATTGTTTCATGCTCAGTATTAGCATATCCTTTACTAGTTATTCATTCATTGCTGTGTTGCATTGTTTGCAAGTACTAATATGTCTGTTGATACAAACATTTTTAGCAAGTGTTTTAAGATGCCTGGTGCCCCTGGAGCATCAGCCATCCTGAAACATGCTGGGGATTGTACGGGTACAAGCAGTGGCGTTCCTAGGGGGGCGGACACCCGGGGCGGTGCCCTGCCCCCGGGGTGCAGCGCCCCCCCCCCCAATGCAGCGCGGACCCCCCCCCCCCCGGCGAAAGATCCCCACCCCCCGGGTGCATTCCACTGGGGGGGGGGGTGCCGCACCACGCGCCTGCTGCGAGTTTAACTTTCCTCGTTCGCTGCAGCTCCCTCTGCCCCGGAACAGGAAGTAACTTGTTCCGGGGCAGAGGGAGCTGCAGCGAACGACAGAAGTTAGCGAACTCTCGCAGCAGGTGCGCGCCGCGGCACCCCCCCCAGCGGCGTGCACCCGGGGCGGACCGCCCCCACCGCCCCCCCCCCCTTGGTACGCCACTGGGTACAAGCCCCTGCCACCATATTACAGAGTTTGACTGAGTACACTTGTGGATATCAGAAGGAACTCAGCAATCCTGTAGTGCATAATGAACTCTCTACAATTGACCGATTCACGTACTCTGGAATTAATGAACGTTAACGCACTACCACTGTATTCCTCATGCCGAAATGAACTCCTGATAGTTGACTGTCTAACTTACTCTATTAACTACGAAACCTAATACAATACTACTTTGTATTTCTCATTCCGGACATGGCGATCGCCATTACGGCATAATGTAAGCCACATTGAGCCTGCAAATAGGTGGGAAAATGTGGGATACAAATGCAACAAATAAATTCTGCATGGAATCTTGTCACTCTTTAGGATTCTAGAATCTTGCTATTCTTTGGGGTTCTACATGGAATGTTGCAACTCTTTGAGATTGTGCATGGAATGTTGCTACTCTTTGAGATTCTGCATGGAATCTTGCCACCCTTTAGGATTCTAGAATCTTGCTATTCTTTGGGGTTCTACATGGAATGTTGCTTCTCTTTGAGATTCTTAAACACCTGAACCCTGCAACACAACGAAACCTATACCAGAACTGGACAAAACTTAACTCTTCCTCCTTGATTACCTAATTTACTCTGTCACTCATGAACTCTAACGCAATACCACTCTGTATTTCTCAAACCGGAACTGGCGATCGCCATCACGGTACTATGTAAGCCACATTGAGCCTGCAAATAGGTGGGGAAAATGTGGGATACAAATGCAACAAATAAATAAATACATACATTTACAACTGTGTCAGTTCTAAGACTTGTGTTGTCATGTCCAGACATGCCTGTCTGAAAGAGACCTGTGTCCTGGTATCGGCAGATGCAATACAGAGTAAATCTGTGTCTCAACAACCCCTCAAGACTGAGCCCGCCAGATTCATTGAAGCCTCAGTTCTGGGAAATTCCTAGAACTAATGTCACAGGACTGGTGAGATTACTGAACTCCAAGAAATGCATCTCGAATGATGTCAAAGACGTTCCTGTGGTTTTTCCAGCCAGTCACCTTCAGACATTGCACGCAATACTCAAATTGAGGTCGCACCATGGAGCGATACAGAGGCATTATAAAATAAGACAAAGAATATTATGATGCCTCTGTGTCACTCCATGGTGTGACCTCACCTTGAGTATTGTGTGCAATTCTGGTCACTATATCTCAAAAAAGACATAGCAGAATTAGAAGGGCAACCAAAATGATAAAGGGGATGGAACTCCTCTCATATGAGGAAAAGTAGGGTTCTTCAGCTTGGAAAACAGAGTGTTGATGGAGGATATGATAGAGGTCTACAAAATCCTGAATACTGTAGAATGGGTAAAAGTGAATCCATTTTTTTTTACTCTTTCAAAAAGTAGAAAGACTAGGGGGGCACTCGATGAAATTACATGGAAATACTTTAAAAACAAATAGGAGGAAATATTTTTTTTCACTCAACAAATAGTTAAGCTCTGGAACTCATAGCTGGAGGATATGGTTACAGCCGTTAGCATATTTGGGTTTAAAAAAAAGGTTTGGACAGGTTCCTGGAGGAAAAGTCCATAGTCTGCTACTGAGATAGAAATAGGGAAGTCACTGCTGTCCCTTTTGAATGGCAGCATGGAATCTTGCTACTATCTGAGATTCTACCAGGTACTTGCAACCTGGATTGGTCACTGCTGGAAGCAGGATGCCGGGCTGGATGGGCCATCGGTCTGATCCAGTGTGGCTATTCTTATGTTACTATAACATTACTGGTATAAAAAATGGTATAAAAGATGAGCATCTCCTTACCTTTCCTGCTCCTAGCCTCTCTAGACGCCTTTCATCTGATCTTCCGGCAACACACTGAGTATCCAAACTGTCCAAGGGGAAGCACTGCTTTCAAGAAGACCAACCCTATTTCTTCAGACTCCCCAAGTAACACTAGGTTGTATGATCAAACTTTGTAATTAGTAAGGCGTGACAGACTAGGCATAAACCTATAGCGTAAAGTGTGTGTTTGTACAGACTAATTTCTGATCAGTGAGAACTGTCTTTTCAATGAATCTTGTTTCTGAACATTTCTTCTGGAGTGGAGGAGTAACCTAGTGGTTAGTGCAGTGGACTTTGATCCTGGGGAACTGAGTTCAATTCCCACTGCAGTTCCTTGTGACTCTGAGCAACTCACTTAACCCTCCATTGCCCCTGGTACAAAATAAGTACCTGAATATATGTAAACCGCTTTGAATGTAGTTGCAAAAACCTCAGAAAGGCAGTATTTCAAGTCCCAGTTCCCTTTCCCCCTTTCCCTTATGACATCACAATATCAGAAGTGAGCCACGTATTGGGCAATCAAGCCATTGTGACATCACTGATGAGGTTGGCTCAGGCATTGGTGGAATGAGGCATTATGACATCACAGTATCAGCTCCAGTGGAGGAGTAGCCTAGTGGTTAGTGCAGTGGACTTTGATCCTGGGGAACTGGGTTCGATTCCCACTGCAGCTCCTTGTGACTCTGGGCAAGTCACTCCATTGCCCCTGGTACAAAATAAGTACCTGAATATATGTAAACCACTTTGAATGTAGTTGCAAAAACCTCAGAAAGGTGGTATATCTAGTCCCATTTCCCTTCTGCATTATTTTTCCAGTATTGTAAATAGCTTTTTACTCCATGTAAATAGTAAGTAAACAAATTTATTATTTCTTTTTATAGGTATGTATTTTTATGGTTCATCTGTACATAGTTAAAGGAGTGAGAACTCAGGATTGTCTATTGGAAGTGTGTTTTCACATAAAGATAATAATTCCAGAGTGCTAACAAAAATATTCCTTGTACATCTCTATTCTACCACACCTGTGGTGACTGTATCACTCCAACAGTTATGTTGGGTGCGATGGCTCTCCCCCTGACACCCCTCTGATCTCAGTTCTCACCTCTGATGTAGTCTCTCACATCTGATCCCCCCCTTTTGAAGGTCCAATCCCCCTCACCACCATTGTGTTCCTTACAAAGCACTGCTCCCCGACACCCTGACAGCAAACCCTTCCCCCACCCAGCCCTATCCAGGACCTTCCCGTGGTTACCCAGCAGCAGCAATCCTCCTCTGGTACCAGCCCAATCGGTGCCAGAATCCAAAATGGCACAGATAACCCCTAGTGGTAGTCTTGCAGTACTACCACTAGAGGGCATCCTTCCATATAAGGAATGCTGCTCCTTGAAAGATCTATTTTGGAGATCCATTTACATGGTTTAGTATAAAATTCTTAAAAGATATCGTTAGATTTCTTTTTAATTACCCCCTTGTTAGCAATTTTCCTGGTTAATTTCCAAAACAGAATGATCTGGGTCTCAGATAGTTTACCTTTGCTTGAGCCCTCTGTTATAAAGCAATGTTAAAATCTCTTTCCTCTGGACTCCGTATCTGATACCTGCCAAACAGGTCTAGTTTACTGTCATAACTGTGTGGTGGTTTTTACTCTTTAGCTAGTGGGGAACACTGGAGCAGTGGATAATACGGAAGTCACCTGCCGAGAGCTGCAAAATGTGCCACACTTTTATCATTTGCTTTATAAAATATAAATCAAGGCAACCTTGATACAAAGAAAAATGATCACTCCATTTCACATTAAACAAAAGATCATAATAAAGTATGAACAATAGCAAGACAGAAAAAAAGAAAAAAGCTACATTCGAAGGCACCAAGATATCCAGCCATGAGAAGATTATTAAAAGCAAAGGAAAATAGGGGGGGGGGGGGGGAGAGCAACATCCCCCTCCTTTACTTCCTATGTAACAAACTGGCAGAACTCAATCCTTATGAACTTCCCGGGGCCTCACACTCTGTTATCAAGCAAGTGGAGTTGAACGGGTAGATGTGAAGCGTCTGTTTACGCTTTCCAAAAATAGTAGGACCAGGGGGCCATGCGATGAAGCTACAATGTAGTAAATTTAAACGAATCAGAGAAAATGTTTCTTCACTCAACGTGTAATTGAACTCTGGAATTCGTTGCCAGAGAATGTGGTAAAGGCGGTTAGCTTAGCGGGGTTTAAAAAAAGGTTTGGACGGCTTCCTAAAGGAAAAGTCCATAGACCGTTATTAAACGGACTTGGGGAAAATCCACTATTTCTGGGATTAGCAGTATAGAATGTATTGAACTTTTTTGGGATCTTGCCAGGTATTTGTGACCTGGATTGGCCACTGTTGGAAACAGGATGTTGGGCTTGATGGACCTTTGGTCTTTCCCAGTATGGCAACACTTATGTACTTATGTGCTTGGGATGCTAAGTGGAATCTTGCTACTCTTTGGGGTTCTACATGGAATGTTGCTACTCTTTGGGTTTCTGTCAGGTACTTGTGACCTGGATTGGCCACTGTTGGAAACAGGATGCTGGGCTTGATGGACCTTTGGTCTTTCCCAGTATGGCAATACTTAATGTATATCATGAATGCAGCTGGAGGGACTCATTTTAAAATACTGGAATTATTCTGATAATTAAACACTTCCAGGGAACCCGTTGACACAAAACTAGCTCAACAGATATGTTACTCTATCACTCTGTTAGGAACTTCCCAGGCTCTCACACCTCTATTATCAATGAATGAAACAGCTGGAGGGGGGGCGTACAAAATCCTGGAATTAGTCTGATAATTAAACAATTACAGGGAAAACATTAACGTAAAATTAGCTCAAGAGATAAGACTTCCTGTCACTGGCTTCCTTCTTTCTTCCACCTTCTTGTGTAACTTTCCTGAAACTGTTATTCATCTCCCACTTGGGTTTTTATAGCTTCTTCTGTTTTACATAATCAGGGCTGGCATTAGGGAGTTACAAACAGGGCAACGGCCCAGACATCGTGGGGGGGCCCCAAACCTGCCTGAAGTTGAAGAATATGCATTATGCCAGCTGGTTTTCAGGCCCCCCCCCCCACCTCAATTTCTACCCTGGCCATAGCAATATTTCTTTTTAATTAAATTTTATAAGTATTTGCCTATCCACCAAAAGAACATTTCCAAGAAAACAAAAAAAGAACAAGAAAAGAAATTTCCTTCCTGATTGAAAATCCAACTAGAACATGTCTAGGGGAGAAGTACCCATATAATTAATGAGAACATTAATGAAAACAGCAACAGTTATAGAATAAATTTGCAAGCCCTCTTATGCACCTTGCGAATGCCTGCTTACTTACAAACTTAAGAGTTGCTCTACTGGGTCAGACTAAGGGTCCACCTAGCCCAGTATCCTGTTTTCAGCAGTGGCCAGTTTATGTCACAGGTATCTGGTAGCATCCCAAAAAGTAGCAAGATTCCATGCAACTTACCCCTAGGGATAAGCAGTGACTTTCCCCAGGTCTACATTTAATAATGGTTTATGGACTTTTCCTCCAGGAATTTGTCCAAATCTTTTTAAACCCCAGCTACATTAATTGCTTTTACCACTTGCTCCAGCAACGGGTTCCAGTGCTTAATTATACCCTGACTGAACTTCAGTAAACATAGTAACATAGTAGATGATGGCAGAAAAAGTCCTGCTCGGTCCATCCAGTCTGCCCAACAAGATAAACTCATATGTGCTACTTTTTGTGTATACCCTACTTTAATTTGTACCTGTCCTCTTCAGGGCACAGACCGTTTAAGTCTGCCCAGCACTATCCCCGCCTCCCAACCACCAGCCCCGCCTCCCACCACTGGCTCTGGCACAGACCGTATAAGTCTGCCCAGCACTATCCCCGCCTCCCAACCACCAGTCCCGCCTCCCACCACCAGCTCTGGCACAGACCGTATAAGTCTGCCCAGCACTATCCCCACCTCCCAACCACCAGTCCCGCCTCCCACCACCGGCTCTGGCACAGACTATTTTATAAACTATTTTATAAAGTTAGTTAATAAACTTCCTTTCCACACAATCCAAAATAAAAGGGGCCCTTTTACTAAGTAGCGCTAGTAATTGGGTTTTACGCTAAGCCCATTAGAGAAATGCCAGCATAAGTGGTAAAAGCAGTAAATATAGCTGGGTTTAAAAAAGGTTTGGACAAATTCCTGGAGGAAAAGTCTATAAGCCATTATTAAGGTAGACCTGGGGAAAGTCACTGTTTATCCCTAGAGGTAAGTAGCATGGAATCTTGCTACTTTTTGGGGTTCTCCACCAAAAAAAAAGGAAAAAATTGACACTTCAAAACAAAAAATTGAAACAATAACAGGGAGTGTTATTAAATGAGCATCAATGATGAAAAAATCATATAGGACTACTCAAATAATAGACAACAGTTATATGGACTGTATCAAATCCACAAAGTAAATTCAGCGTTGAGGCATCGTACACCGCCTTGAGTTGAATTCCTTCAAAAAGGCACTAAATAAATCCTAATAAATAAATTGGCCATGTGATCTCCTATAGCACTGCAGTGGACTTCACAAATTGCTCCCAGTTGCATAGCTCCCTTACCTTGGGTACTGAGCCCCCCAACCCCCCCCCCCCAAAAACCCACTACCCACAACTGTACAACACTACCATAGCCCTAAGGGGTGAAGGGGGGCACCTACATGTGGGTACAGTGGGTTTCTGGTGGGTTTTGAAGGGCTCACATTTACCACCACAAATGTAACAGGTAGTGGGGGATGGGCCTGGGTCCACCTGCCTGAAGTGCACTGCACCCACTAAAACTGCTCCAGGGACCTGCATACCGCTGTCATAGAGCTGGGTATGACATTTGAGGCTGGCATAGAGGCTGGCAAAAAATATTTTTAAAGTTTTTTTTTAGGGTGGGAGGGGGTTACTGACCACAGGGGGAGTAAGGAGAGGTCATCCCCGATTCCCTCCGGTGGTCATCTGGTCAGTTCGAGCACCTTTTTGAGACTTGGTCGCAAGTGCTCATCAGGGATGCTCTTCTTTTTTCCATTATGGACCGAGGACGCCCATATGTTAAGCACGCCCCAGTCCCGCCTTCGCTATGCTTCTGACATGCCCCTGGGAACTTTGGTCATCCCCTCGATGGAAAGCAGTTGAGGGCGCCCAAAATCGGCTTTGGATTATGCCGATTTGGGCGACCCTGTGAGAAGGATGCCCATCTCCTGATTTGTGTTGAAAGATGGGCGCCCTTCTCTTTCGAAAATAAGCCTGCAAGTGTTTTCTTTCCCCAGCCTTTCCCGACAATCCACTTCACTCTAGGAATAGTCGGGCACATCCATGTAGAAAGCAGAGGGAACGGAATGTGGATGTAGGTTGATTCACACAGGCAGAGAATCACATTCAATACAATTAAGTACGTTGTCTTGTCAGCATAAAACAAAACACTTAGGGGGTCATTTTCAAAACAGAGATCAGAAGCTGCAAGGATCGTTTTCTTAGAACTAGCCAGCTGTAATCTAGTCAGATAAATTTAATCCTGCCACTAGGAAATGGTACAGGAACAACTGGTGTTGAATACTGGTAAATCTATACAAGACGCCACTGTTACACCAGTCTAAATAGCTATCCAAAGATAGCAAATATTTATGTAGGAGGAAAACCCCTCAGAACCTATCAGACTTTTCGTCCTAGATATACAACGAGCCAAGAAAAATTGGCCGTTGATAGTTTCTATCATGGGTTTTTTTTTAATTCCTTCGATTTTTTTCTTTTGTTTCTTTATTCTAACAATGTGCTTTTACGTGCCTCTATCGTGCCTCTACTATGCTTCAAAAATCACTGTTTTAAACTGACAACCAATCTTTGTTTTTAGAAAAAGCGCCCATGGCAGCAAACAATGGTCTATTGTATTTTAAAGAGTAGCACTTAACTTTTGTCCAACTTTCAAAAAAAAACTTGCAGATAGAGGCTACATGAAAAAGACCATTCATAAAGCTTACAAAAGAGTCAAATTCAACAACAGAGACCTTTTATTGACTGGTGCATGCAAGAAAGAAAAACAAGACGACCTCTGCACCATGATATTAAAATACACCACATCGAGTCAGGAAGTGAGTCAAATCATTAGAAATTGATGGGAAAGAGGAGCGGGTCACGTGATGCTGTAGGTGGAGGAGGACGTGTGGTGAAAGAGCTGCACAGGGGACTCTCCCTTAAAAACGAAAAATCGCAGACTTACTCCTCCAAACAGGAAACTGCCGATTTGGAAGGTGCCCGAGCGTGTATGGACAAATTTGTGTCCAAATCTGAACGATCTATGACTGCCACAGCACCGAGAAGGGGGCCAGATCGATCGCGCCAGAACGGGCGGCCTCGCCATCGCCGTCGCAACCCCCGATGGACTTCATACCAGAGCTTATGGAGGCGGTGGTCAAAGCACTCGATTCTCGATTCACCCAACTATCCGAACAAATAGCGGGTATGATCCAGACGACAGCAGAATTATCGCGTCGGACTGGGGAATTGGAGTGCAGAGTGGTGGACGTGGAGGACATAGCACAGGAGCATTCTAACACCCTGGAAACTCTGAAAGCCTTGACTAACGCCCAGCAACAAAAGATCGAGGACTTAGAAAATTGAGCCCGGCGAGAGAATCTGCGATTTGTGGGTTTTCCCTGAATCGCTTAAAGAATCTGCCTTACCCGCTACGCTGGAGGCCTGGTTGCTGAAACACTTTCCGGCGGCAAGGGAGCGCGGCCCGATCTACTTGGACAGAGCGCACCGGATTGGACCAGCCCGGGCTACAGCGGACCGGCCGCGAATTGTCATAGCAAAATTCCACGACTATTTGCAAAAGGCACAAGTTTTGAGCCTATACAAAACCGGCCAAGAGGAAGTTACATTTGAGGGCCGTCCGATCCGGATCTTCCAAGATTACTCAGCAGCGCTGTCATCGAAACGCAGAGCATACTCATCGGTTTGTTCCCAATTAGTGAAAAACCAAATCTGTTTCATGCTGCAGTATCCAGCCACACTGAAAATTCAGCATAATAATAACTGGCCATTTAATTCGCCGGAGGAGGCTGCCACATGGATCGGATCGGCAGAAGGACCTGGTCCTCTAACATGACTGTTTGTATGCTTACATGGGCTAAGTACTAATATTAATTATGTTTAGAGGTTATCTCATAGTTGGATTTTTTGGCTCATTGCTATGAGTAAGCTGTTATAGTTCACACCTTAACATAAGGGGGAGAGGTTCCCAGTAAGGCATCTACATGACCTGCGCCGTGATGCCCAGCGTGGAGCACGATGCAACCTATGTGGCTAAGGGAAGAGGGGGCAGGGGAAAGGAGGTGAAAGAGTGGTTTGGAGTGAGACAACATGTATGTTGGGAATCTAAGAAAGAGGGCGGTAGGGAGCCCTGGGGGGGGGGGGGGGAACACCCCTTGCTCTGGCGATCATTGGAGTGTCTCTGGAGGAGGCTGGGCCTCCGGAGGCCTATTTAGGGGAAGTAAAGGTAAATTGGAGAGAATCTAAGGAGTTAAAGGGAGATGGGTAACTTTGATCTTCGAATTTTTTCATGGAATGTGTCTGGGTTCACCTCTCCAGTAAAACGTAGCAAGATTTTGGCCCAATTGAAGAGGCGTAAGGCTGCGATAGCTTGCCTACAAGAAACTAAACTAACGGATGGTGAGCATGCGAAACTGCGCCAGCAATGGGTGGGGGAATGCCACTACTCGTCCTCTGGCAACCGTAGGAGTGGGGTAGCCATTTTAATACACAATGGGGTTCCTTGTAACTCTAAGTTAGTGTATAAAGATGCTGACGGCAGGGTGGTATTGATCCAGATAACTTTTCAGGTGAAAAAAATTCTACTTATGTACAGCGTATGGCCCCAATGCATATTGCCCAACCTT
The DNA here is from genome assembly GCF_901765095.1 of Microcaecilia unicolor. NCBI lineage: Eukaryota > Metazoa > Chordata > Amphibia > Gymnophiona > Siphonopidae > Microcaecilia > Microcaecilia unicolor. Next base: position 13,974,388 of record NC_044034.1, read on the forward strand.
TTCTCAATCACTTGCGGCACTGGGTCAGAGATACACAGACGCGCCATGGGTGTGGGCGGGTGATTTTAATCAGGTAATGGATCCCGTACTGGATAGATCCTCCCCCAGGACGCAGATGTTGGTGAGTAAAGGGAGAGGTCTACCAGCATTGTGTACAACTCTCAACCTGGCAGACCCCTGGAGGTTGTTAAACCCCATGGTTCGTGATTACACCCACCAATCTAAAGCGCACCAGTCATGGTCGCGCATAGACTATATCCTTATCTCCCACTCGTGGTTTTTTTAGAGTCAAGGATGCGTCTATTGGTCCCATAGCGGTTTCTGACCATGCTATAGTAGGAATAGTATTAGAGTTTAATATAGGAGGGGAGCCATCCAGATTTTGGCGTTTCCCATCTTATTTAGCTCAAGATAAATATTTAGTGGAACATATCAAGTCACGATGGGCCCTATATGTAGACACTAACGCCGCTTCCTGCCCCTCGCCAATCATATTCTGGGAGGCCTCTAAGGCAGTTTTGAGAGGGGAGGTGATAGCATTCTTAAGTGCGAGGGCCAAGCGCCTGGCGGCAGGCATAGTGCGCTTGGAAAGGGATTATAAACTGGCTCATCCGTCACAAGCAAATAGGGAGAGAGCAGCTGCTGCACTTGCTGCCTTGAACTCATTAATTCACAAACAAACTAAACGACACCTATTTGCCCGGCGGTTGAACTTTCAAAGATTCGGGAACAAGTCAGGTAGACTGCTGGCCCAAGTAGCCAGGGCCCAAACGTCACCTTCCTATGTACCATTGTTGAGGCGGTCCAATGGGACACAGACCAGTAAACTGGAGGAAATAACAGACCTATTTTGCAAATTCTTTCAACAAGTTTACACAGAAAAGGGAGTAGACCAGGGGCCGTTGTTAGAGGACTATTTCGTTGACGCGGGCATGCCCCGCTTGGGACAGAACGCGAGGGAGCATTTGTCCGCCCCCATCCAAGGCCAAGAGATACAACGGGTCATTAAATCTCTTCCATCGAAGTCGGCCCCAGGCCCAGATGGGTTCTCTAATGAATACTACAAAATGCTGGGCCAGGAATTGGTGGGACCGCTTATTACATATTATGATGCGGTAATAGAGCAGGGGGTTTTCTCCCCAAGAGAGAATGAGGCACTGATTACTCTTATCCCAAAACCCGGCAAGCCCCCAGAACTGGTAGAATCTTACAGGCCCATTTCTTAGTTGAATGTAGATATAAAAATTTTAGCTCGGGTGCTAGCAGATAGATTGGCGCAGTGCCTCCCTCAATTAGTGGGTGAACATCAGGTAGGTTTTGTGCGGGGCCATCACGCCACCCTCAACGTGCGAAAAGTACTATTATCCATAGCACATAGCCAATCCATTAAAGACACACTTCTGGTAATAAGTCTAGATGCCGAAAAGGCATTCGACAAGGTACAATGGAATTATCTATTCCATGTCCTTGAATATGTAGGGTTGGATGGGTGGTTCGTGGAGGCCATTAAAGTGCTCTATCACTCTCCATCGGCATGTATCGTGGTAGGGACACAGTCATCAGCCTTTACAGTGAAGAGAGGGACTAGACAGGGCTGCCTCTATCGCTCGCACTATTCCTTTTATATCTAGAGCTGTTCTTGAGAACAATCTTAGTAGATCCAGGTATTGTTGGGATATCCCTGCCCTCACAATCGGTGAAGGTTTTGGCTTTTGCCAACGACATCTTATTGACACTCACTCAGCCGGCTCAGTCGGTGAAACAGCTGTTGGAGGCATTGGCTGAATTTGGGTTCCTTACGGGGTTCTCTCTAAACTTCCAGAAGTCGGTCGCTCTGCCCATCCAGGCTGAGATCTGCTCGACTTGGAGAGGGCAGTTCCCTTTCCAGTGGGCAGACTCGAGAATAAGATATTTGGGAGTAGATATCTCATCTGAGTTAAATCAGCTTTATTACACCGATATAAGTTTGCTGAAGCAGTGAACGACTGAACTTCTTTATAGGTGGCAGGCGCTCCCAATAACGTTGACAGGTCGCATTGCTCTATATAATATGGTGTTATTCCCCAAGTGGACATACATATTACAAATGCTACCTTTATGGTGGCGTGGGAGGGAGGACAGATGGCTGAGGAAGAAGCTAAATTTTTTCTTGTGGCAGGGCAAGAGGGCCGGACTCCCGTTAGCTAAAATAATGCTTCCCCGGACCAAGGGAGGGATGGGCCTTTTGGATCTGCGATTATTCTCTATTGCTAGTAGCCTCAGGCACATTTCAGATTGGTTCCGCTCAAAATCCTTTTTTACATGCACCAAGACTGAAACGGCACTACACAGCCCACTACATTTTGCATATTGGTTGCAGGCACCTCCGGGGAAATTACCAAATTTAGGCTCTTATAAATACATTTTAGCACCCTTGAGAGCCACCTGGAGGTGGATGCGCAGGCACTTCAGTAGAGAGAAGGAGATCTCCCCATTGCTACCGATTCGAGGGAACCCGGAATTTCCGGCGGGGACCTCCTCAGCTACCTTCAGGAGGTGGGCCTCCTCTGGGATACATTATTTATATCATGTGGTGTCAGAGCAAGGGGTTATCAAGCCATTCAAAGACCTATGTGATGAATATGGCCTGGGTACCCAAGATGTTTTTGCATATTATCAGATCCGACATTATGTCCATTCTTTACCCCCAGCTGTGTTAAATCAAGAAATGTGGGATGAGTTGAACGAGTTGTTGGGTTTAGATGCACAATTGAAGGTTCCTTTGAGTTACTTTCATAGATTTCTCAGAGACTCGCTACAGGAACATGACCTCTCTAAGGTGACACAGGAGTGGAATCGAGAACTGAATATTAATCTCCGGCAACAGAGTGCCTTCGGGTGTTTATGGTCTCACAGAAAATGTGGCATGGTGTGAAATCCAGTACAACTTCTTGTTGAGACTACATATTTCCCCCCATAGAGCATATCGGGCCACTCTCCGAGAAACAGACACCTGCCCGAAGTGTGGGGGTGGCGGTGCCGATTTGGGGCACATGTACTGGAGCTGCTCTAGCACACGGGCCTTTTGGGGGTCGTTGGGCCTCCATGTGTCACAAATGTGGTCCTGTCGGTGGCGCCCATTCCCTGAACAACTCTTTGACATATTCAGGATACAGAGACCAGCTCCAGTGGGATATAAAGCATTTTTGAAAAAATCCATCTTGATGGCAAAACGAACCATCCTTCAGTTGTGGCTGGATGCGGAGGGACCAAGTGTGGCACACTGGAGGTCAGCCATGATTCATTGCTGCTCACTGGAAAAGAAAGGGATCATAGACCTAGCCTCAAAGAAAGGCGACACTTTTTGCAAAACCTGGTCCCCATTCTGGGACACTCTCACTTCAGTCGCAAGAAGCAAGATTTTGAACTGTTAAAGGGGTAGAGGAGGGGGGGAAGGGGTCTAGGTTGGGGTTGGGGGGGGGAGGAAGAGGGAGAGGAGAGGTAATGGGGGGAGGGGGGGAAATGAGGAACACTTTATGGAAACTAACTGTACTGTGTTTGAGTTTCACTGGTTTGTAACTGGTTTGCAGTATGTGTTTCGGATTCTAATAAAAAGATTTATATAAAAAAAAGAAATTGATGGGAAATCATTCAAACACACCCAGCATTTGAAAGTGTGAATCTACGGATTGCGTTTGCCAGAGGAAAAAACCTTAAAGAAGAATTATGTCCAGAAGTTTTTCTTGTAAATACCAAGAAAAAACCCAAAACGAGTGGTCATCATAAATGTGGCACATGCCAAATATGTAAAATCACCTTAGTAACCAAATCTTTTAAGGATGAACTAAATAATCAAGAATTCCATTTAAACCAATTCACTAATTGCAGATCTGACTTTGTAGTGTATGCAATTAAGTACCCATGCATGAAAATATATGTTGGTATAACCACAAGAATGTTCAAAATACGAATGCTAGAACATAGAGCAAACATTGCAAGACAAAACATCAAAGAACCTATAGTGGAACATTGCATCAAACAAAAACATAAATTTGAAGAACTCCGTTGCTGCATTTTAGAAAGAATCGAGGGCAATTTGGAGGAGGAAACAGAAAATTAATGCTTCAAAGGAAGGAGGCAAGATGGACACACAAATTGAAATATTTGGTAAAACCAAATACGAAAGTGCGACACCCTTAAGAGAGAACCTTCACTGGCTACCACTCAAAGAACGCATTGAATTCAAGATATGCACGATCGTTCACAAGATCATTCACGCAGATGCCCCTCTTTACATATCTAACCTAGTGGACCTACCGCCCAGAAATGCCAAGAGATCAGCACGCAAATTCCTCAACTTGAACTTCCCCAGCTGTAAAGGGCTTAAATACAAGCAAGCACACGCCACCACCTTCTCGTATAGAAGCACACAGCTATGGAACGCGCTACCCCCAACCTTAAAAACCATGGACAATCTAAGCAACTTTCGCAAATCCTTGAAGACACATCTCTTCAACAGAGCCTACAAAAAGAACCTCTAAAGACACAAATCACTACACAACCCACCCACACAACCAATTACACCTCCTACATCACCCTACTTAACACCCTCTTCTCTTTCTCTAAATATCTTCATCCTACCACTGACTATATCTACTATTCCCTCACGAATATGTCATAATAACACTCTGTAAGCCACATTGAGCCTGCAAATAGGTGGGATAATGTGGGGTACAAATGTAATAAATAAAAAAATAAAATAAATAAATCATTAGAACCTAGTGGCCTCAATAATAAAATTGATCGGCATGTGTTCTATTGAATCAAGCAAATAATTGACTGATTCCCTCCCTTACCAGCTGATTGGTCTCTATTTATAGGAATTTCACAGCGTGTGACGTAACAGCGCCATTTTGTTTATAAGTGAATGTACTGAAAGTAAGTGTTCGTCTGTTTGGACTTATCCATTGTGTAAATATCTGTTTGAATTTCAACCGAACTTTCAATTTTTCAGAAAATCCAGAAGCAGCTGAACTAAAAGAACAGGCACTAAAGTCCCTGAGGAAGCCACTGACGGCGAAACGGTGGCACAGTTGGACAAAAGTTAAGTGCTACTTTTTAAGATACAATAGAACATTGTTCGCTGCCATGGGAGCTTTTTCTAAAAACAAAGATTGTCATTTTAAAACAGTGATTTTTGAAGCATAGTAGAGGCACGTAAAAGCACATTGTTAGAATAAAGAAATAAAAGAAAAAAAAATCGGAGGAATTAAAAAAAAAACCCATGATAGAAACTATCAACGGCCAATTTTTCTTGGCTCGTTGTATACCTAGGACGAAAAGTCTGATAGGTTCTGAGGTGTTTTCCTCCTACATAAATAGTTGTTATCTTTGGATAGCTATTTAGACTAGTGTAACAGTGGTGTTTTGTATAAGTTTAATCCTGCCACCCTGGCGACAGTGATAACCACCCAAAGTTGCTGGCTAGCCCTTAAACGTTTTTGCAAGCCAGCTAAATTTATCTGAGATGCCCTTTTTAAGCAGCTAACTATAGCTTTAAATCTAGACTGAAAGCCCACCTCTTTAACATTGCTTTTGACTCGTAACCACTTGTAACCACTCGCCTCCACCTACCCTCCTCTCTTCCTTCCTGTACACATTAATTGATTTGATTACTTTATTTTTTGTCTATTAGATTGTAAGCTCTTTGAGCAGGGACTGTCTTTCTTCTATGTTTGTGCAGCGCTGCGTATGCCTTGTAGCGTTATAGAAATGCTAAATAGTAGTAGTAGTAGTAGTAGCTTCCTAGTGAAAGAACAGCTGTTATATGCAAAGACAGATTTTGCATAGGGAGCTTCAAAATTTCTCAGCAATTTGAAGAAAGTTTACTGAATGCAGAGCCTTTAGGGATACATCTCTAAGGACATACAGGCAGGATTGTGCAGCATGTGCAGTGGAAACAGGTATGTTACGAACAGCTTCAAGCAGGATGCTACATGTGTCAGCTCTGGTACTCGCATTGTAAGTGTTACAGCTTACCCATCTAAAAGCCAGATTCGGCAACACTGCACGAAGAAGAGAAGCCAGAGGTCTAAACCTTTTTCAGCTGGTTTTAAGACCAGAACAATAACCGGAACTGCCCCTTCACTCACCCCTTGAACCCTCAGGTCCAAATGACCAGTTAGCTCACACTTACTGTATATGTGATCTAGAGGAGGGATAAATGCCAACAGGTAAATGCTTTGAAATGTGTATTATCCTTTTGAAAATTGGAAGCATATTTTAAAAGTCCGTCTATACCATACTCAGAAAATAGTCCCTTTTTTTTTTTTTTTCCAAATATTTTATTAATTTTCAAAGAATACAAATAACAGGAAAACAATGATGGAAAAACCTAGGAAGCAAGAAACACAACAGGTGGCAAAGGAAAATAAAAAAAAGAGAAAGGAGAGAAAAAAGGAGGGGAAAGCATCCAGGTGTTTAACAAATAAGTCCTTTGTACTGGTTTAAGGTGTGGCCTGAATAGTTTGGAGGTAGTTGTCCAAAATAGACCACATTTTTTTCTTAGGTACTATCATCCGACTTTTCGCAGCCATGGCGAGCTCAAACTTCTGATGCTGCAGGACTGTATTCCACCAGAAATGAATATTCAGCAACTGTGCGTTTTTTCCAGTTTTGCAAAATATGCCGTTGAGCAATAGTGAGGAGAATGTCCAATAGTTTTGATTGCGGGGAGGTCAAATCAAAAGTTGCATGAACGGACTTAAAAATTACAATTGAATAAGTCAGGTCATCAGTTATGGGCAAAAGTTTTTGTATAATATTCCAAACAGCCTTCCAGAATTGAAAGATCGGTGGACACTCGTATACCATATGAGAGAAAGTGCCCACTTGCAGCGAACAGTGCCAACATTTGTCTGATGAGCTCAGGCCAGCAGTAGCAAGTTTTCGAGGAGTCCAATTGGTTTTATGATATAAAAAAAACATAGACTGCAAAACCGCTGCAGAGGAAAGAGGTTTCATAACTTTAGACCAGAAACAGAACCACATATTTTCATCTACCACAGACTCTGTATCAAGCTGCCAATTATGTTGAAGGGCAGTATTGAAGTTGTGTGTTGCGTTAATAAAAATAGTCCCTTGAAATCTGTGTGTGCTGCAGAAATACACATTAAGTAGAGACTTTTCTAAAATTACTCTTTATATGTGTATGCCTACTCACATCTATAAACTAGTCTTTTTAACATCTATGTTTGCGACCTAATCTTTCTAAAATGACCCTCTTAGTCACTGAACAGGGTCATTTTCTTAAACCTTGGGGCTCACTCACAAACTCCCCTTCCTAACATTGGAGTGGAGGAGTAGCAGACTTTGATCCTTGGGAATTGAGTTTGATTCCCACTACAGCTCCTTGTGACTCTGGGCAAGTCACTTAACCCTCCATTGTCCCAGGTGCAAATAAGTACCTGTATATAATATGTAAACCGTTTGAATGTAGTTGCAAAAACCACAGAAAGGCAGTATATCAAGTCCCGTTAACAAGATTCCATGAAGAATCTCGAAGAGTAGCCACATTCTATGTAGAACCCCAAAGAATAGCAAGATTCTGGAATCTCAAGGAGTGGAGATTTGAGATTCTGGAATGTTGCTACTATTTGAGATTCTGTTGCTACTATTTGAGATTCTTCATGGAATGTTGCTACTATTTGAGATTCTACATGGATTGTTGCTAGTGGAGGAGTAGCCTACTGGTTAGTGCAGACAGTGGGCTTTGATCCTGGGGAACTGGGTTTAATTCTCACTGCAGTTCTTTGTGACTCTGGGGAAGTCACTTAACCCTCCATTGTTCCAGGTACAAAATAAGTACATATATATATATATATAGCGAAGATACATACCTTTAGCAGGTATTCTCCGAAGACAGCAGGCTGATTGTTCTCACATGTGGATTGACGTCCACATCGGCCTGGGAACTGGCATTTTGCAAGCAAAATATTTAAAAAGTCTTGCCAGAGTCTTCTGGCATGAGTGCATCGCGCACCGCTCATGCATGGACCGATTTCCCGCCCATTGTGTGAACACGTTCCTCAGTTAAATCAAAAGCATAAAAAGAAACAATAACAACTCCAAAGAGGAGGTGGGCGGGTTTATGAGAACAATCAGCCTGCTGTCCTCGGAGAATACCTGCTACAGATAAGTATCTTCACTTTCTCCGAGGACAAGCAGGCTACTTGTTCTCACATGTGGGGTATCCCTAGCAACTAGGCTCACTCAAAACAATGAACATTGGTCAATTGGGCCTCGCAATGGCGAGAACATAACACAATTGACCTGAAACCATAAACAACTAACTGAGAGTGCAGCCTGGAACAGAACAAAAATGGGTCTAGGGGGGTGGAGTTGGATTCTAAACCACAAACAGACTCTGCAGCACCGACTGCCCAAAACAACTGTCGCATCGGGTCTCCTGCTGAAGGCAGTAGTGAGATGAGAATGTGTGGACTGATGACCACGTTGCATCCTTGCAAATCTCTTCAATGGAGGCTGACTTTAAGCGAGCCACTGACGCAGCCATGGCTCTAACATTATGAGTCATGACGTGGCCCTCTAAAGACAGCCCGGCTTGGGCATAAGTGAAGGAAATGCAATCTGCTAGCCAACTGGAGTTTGTGCGCTTTCCGATGGCGACTCCCCTCCTGTTGGGATCAAAAGAAACAAACAACTGGGCGGACTGTCTAAAGGGCTTTGTCCGCTCCAAGTAAAAGGCCAATGCTCTCTTGCAGTCCAAGGTGTGCAAACTGCTTTCGCCAGGGCAGGTATGGGGTCGGGGAAAGAAAGTTAGCAAGACAATTGACTGGTTCAGATAGAACTCCAACACCACCTTCAGCAGGATCTTAGGGTGCTTGTGGAGCACTACTCTGTTGTGATGAAACTTGATATAAGGTGCATGCACTACCAAGGCCTGAAGCTCACTGACTCTACGAGCTGAAGTAACAGCCACCAAGAAAACGACCTTCCAGGTCAAGTACTTCAGATGGCAGGAATTCAGTAGCTCAAAAGGAGCTTTCATCAGCTGGGTGAGAACGACATTGAGATCCCATGACACTGGTGGAGGTTTGACAGGGGGCTTTGACAAAAGGAAACCTCTCATGAAGTGAACAACTAAAGGCTGTCCAGAAATAGGCTTACCCTCTATACGGTGATGATAAGCATTAAGAGCACTAAGGTGAGCTCTTACGGAGTTGGTCTTGAGACCAGACTCTGACAAATGTAGAAGATATTCAAGCAGGGTCTGTGTAGGACAAGAAAGAGGATCTAGGGCCTTGCTGTCACACCAGATGGCAAACCTCCTCCATTTGAAAGAGTAACACCTCTTTGTGGAATCTTTCCTGGAAGCAAGCAAGACTCGGGAGACATCCTCTGAAAGACCCAAGGAGGCAAATTCTAAGCTCTCAACATCCAGGCCGTGAGAGCCAGAGACTGGAGGTTGGGATGTAGAAGCGACCCCTCGTTCTGAGTGATGAGGGTTGGAAAACACTCCAATCTCCACGGTTCTTCGGAGGACAACTCCAGAAGAAGAGGGAACCAATCTGACACGGCCAGAAGGGTGCAATCAGGATCATGGTTCTGCAGTCTTGCTTGAGTTTCAGCAAAGTCTTCCCTACTAGAGGTATGGAAGGATACGAATACAGAAGGCCTGTCCCCCAATGTAGGAGAAAGGCATCGGACGCTAGTCTGTCATGGGCCTGAAGTCTGGAACAGAACTAAGGGACCTTGTGATTGATCTGAATGGCAAAAAGATCCACCGAGGGGGTGCCCCATGCTCGGAAGATTTTGCGGACTACGCCCATCTTCAATGACCACTCGTTAGGTTGCATTATCCTGCTCAACCTGTCGGCCAGACTGTTGTTTATGCCTGCCAGATAAGTGGCTTGGAGAAACATGCCATGACGGCAAGCCCAAAGCCACATCTGGACAGCTTCCTGAAACAGATGGCGAGATCCGGTGCCCCCCTGTTTGTTGGTGTAATACATGACAACCTGATTTCGGGAATAACTTGTATAAAATGTTTGTACATTTGGGTAGCTTGCCAGGTGCACTTGACCTGGATTGGCCGCTGTCGAGGACAGGATGCTGGGCTCGATGGACCTTTAGTCTTTTCCCAGTATGGCATTACTTATGTACTTATGTTATGTACTGATTGTCTGTCTGAATAAAAATGATTTGGTTGGACAGCCGATCTCTGAAAGCCTTTAGAGCGTTCCAGATTGCACTTAATTCCAGGAGGTTGATCTGCAGACCTCTTTCCTGAAAGGACCAGGCTCCCTGAGTGTGGAGCCCATCTACATGAGCTCCCCACCCGAGGAGCGATGCATCCATTGTCAGCACTTTTTGTGGCTGAGGAACTTGGAATGGTTGTCCCATGGTCAAATTGGATTGAATCGTTCACCAGTGGAGAGAATTCTGAAAGTCAGTGGACAGTTGGATGACATCCTCTAGATCCCCCGCAGCTTGAAACCACTGGGAAGCTAGGGTCCATTGAGCTGATCTCATATGTAGATGTGCCATGGGCATGACATGAACTGTGGAGGCCATGTGCCCCAGAAGTCTCAACATCTGCCGAGCCGTGACCTGGTGAGATGCTCGAACCATGGACACCAGGGACCGAAGGTTGTCTGCCCTTGTCTTGGGAAGATAAGCTCGAGCTGTCTGAGTGTTCAACAGGGCTCCAATGAATTCCAGCTTTTGAACTGGGGTGAGATGGGACTTGGGATAATTTATGACGAACCCCAGTAGCTCTAGCACATGAATAGTCATTTGCATGGACTTCAGAGCACCCTCCTTCGAAGTGCTCTTCACCAGCCAATCGTCGAGATAAGGAAACACATGCACTCCCAAGTCTGCATAGTGACGCTGCGACTACAGCTAGGCATTTGGTAAACACTGTGGGCGCAGACGCCATGCCAAAAGGCAGTACACAGTACTGAAAGTGTTGTGTTCCCAGCCAAAATCAAAGATACTTCATGTGAGCTGGAAGTATCGAGATGTGTGTGTAAGCATCCTTTAACTCCAGAGAGCATAGCCAATTGTTTTCCTGAATCATGGGAAGAAGGGTGTCTAGGGAAATCATCCTGAACTTTTCTCGGACAAGAAATTTGTTCAGGGCCCTTAGGTCTAGGATGGGATGCATCCCCCCTGTTTTCTTTTGCACAAGGAAGTACCTGGAACAGAATCCCAGCCCTTCCTGGTGAAACGGGTTTGACCGCTTGGGCCTTCAGAAGGGCGGAGAGTTCCTCTGCAAGTACCTGTTTGTGCTGGGAACTGTAAGAATGAGCTCCCGGTGGACAATTTGGAGGTTTGGATTCCAGATTTAGGGTGTATCCTGACTGGAATATATGAAGAACCCACTGGTCGGAGGTTATAAGAGGCCACCTTTGGTGAAAAAATATCAACCTCCCCCCAACCGGCAAGTCGTCCGACATGGACACTTTTACTGAGGCTATGCTGAACTGGAGACAGTCAAAAGCCCGTCCCTTGCTTTTGCTAGGGAGCCACAGAGGCCTTAGGCGCAGCTGTTGACGAGAACGAGCGCGCTGGGACTTAGCCTAGACAGGCTGCCGAGAAGCAGGAGTGTACCTACACTTAGCATAAGAATAGGGAGCACTCCTCTTCCCTTCAAAGAACCTCCTAGATGAGGAGGTAGTAGCAGAAGACGCCCGGCGAGAGAGAGAAACCATAGCATCATTGTGCTTCTTGAGCTGGTCAACCAGATCCTCTACTTTCTCACCAAAAAGGTTATCCCCCCGGCAAGGAACATCCGCCATCCACTGCTGGACCAAATGATCCAGGTCAGAGACACGCAGCCATGAGAGTCTGCACATCACTATACCTTGGGCAGCAATCCTGGATGCTACATCAAAAGTGTCGAACGTACCCCTGGCCAGGAATTTTCGACACGCCTTCTGCTGCCTGACCACCTGGCGAAAAGGCTCAGCTTGCTCCGGAGGGAGTGCATCAATTAAGCTAGACAATTGCCTCACCGAGTTCCGCAAGTGGATACTCATGAAGAGCTGGTATGTTTGGGTCTTGGCAGCGAGCATAGCGGCCTGATACGCCTTCCTCCCAAAAGAGTCCAAGGTTCTAGATTCTCTGCCTGGGGGCGCCGAGGCATAGTCCCTAGTACTCTTGGCTCCTTTGAGAGCGGAGTCCACCACCATGGAATTGTGAGGTAGCTGAGACTTCATCAATCCAGGCTCCCTGTGGATCCGATATTGGGATTCAGTCCTTTTCGTGATCATGGGATTCGATAGAGGGAACTACCAGTTTCGCATAAGGACTTCCTTCAGTACATTATGCAAAGGAGCCATTGCAGCCTGTCTAGGCGGAGAAGGATAATCCAGGATCTCGAGCATCTCAGCCCTGGGCTCATCCTCAACCTCCATAGGGATGGGAATAGCCACAGCCATTTCCCAGACAAAGGAGGTAAAGGATAGACTCTCCGGTGGAGAAAGTCTCCTTTCTGGTGGAGGGGAAGGTTCAGAAGGAATCCCATAGGATTCATCAGAAAAAAAAAGTATCTGGGATCCTCCTCTTCCTCCCACAAATGCTCATCTTCAGTATTGGACAAGACATCTCTCAGAACAGTCCGAAACTGAGCCTGCCTCGATGACGAGGAACGACGTCCTCAATTGTGGTGCCGAGAAGTCGACACCCACCTGGACTCCGGTGAAGCTTCCTCCACCGACGTCGAAGGGGAGTCGACCTGGGTGGCAGCCAACACCGATGCCGCAGGTGGCACTGAAGTCGTGGACCTCACCACAGGCGAAGGGCCAGATACCACTGCAGCAGACGGTACTGAAGGCGCAAGCACCCCCAACACCGAAGCAGACTGGCGCTGCAACCCTTCCACAAGCTCTGGAAGCAGTGCCCTGATGTGCTCGCTGAGAGCCGCCATCAGACAAGGCTGTGGGGTCGGTAAAAGAGCCGGTGGCAGAATATGTCGAGGCTCGGGAGCAGGTACCGGGCTGCTAGACCGACGCATTGGCACCTCCTAAATAGAGGGAGAGCGATCCTCTCGGCGCTGACGCTTCTCAGGTACCGAATCCCTCGACGCCCCGGAGCTCCCAGCACAGTGTGTCGAAGGAGAACGATGATGGTGCTTCTTTGCCTTCGCTCGACGCCCGTCATCGAGACTCCTCGGTACTGATGAGGAAGACGTGGAATCCTCACGTCTCCTCGGGGCTGGGTCCGACGGTCGGTCCCGGGGGGCCTGCCTAACAGGAGGCCTCGAGACAGGTGGAGACCCACTCGATGCCTCCCAGCACGAGTTGGTCGTTCCGCAGCCATTACCTTCGCTCCCGACGTCGATGCTTCCCTCGATGTCGATGCTGCCGACCTCGGTACCAATGTCGATGTTGAAGGACCGGACCGAGCTCCAAAAAGCTTCTCTTGTTGGTCTTCTTGAGACGCTTGAGTCCATTCTTTCATACGAAGACACAGACTACAAGCGGCTGGGCTATGGTCGGGCCCAAGGCACTGGATACACCAGAAGTGGGTATCGGTACCTGAGATGATCCAGTTGCACTGAGTACAACGTTTGAAGCAGCTGGGTGTCTTCGATGACATGGAAGGAAAAACGGCTTCAGCTAAATTAAAAGATGCGATCGTGCCTGTTAAAAGAAAAAAGGGCACGCACGAAAAGAAGGGAACAACTCGACCACGCAGCTTAAGCTGGCCGTGTCAAAAAACAAAGGAAACTTTAAAAGGGCAAAAAATAAAGAAAACTATGGGAAGTTTTTTTTTTAAGTGTAAATTTCTATTAAAAAAAGGAAAAAAATAAGGCAAAAGCCACAAAACGGATGAGACTCCCGGGCCTGAGAGGAGCGGAAAAAAACTCAACCACACCTCAACGCGGAGAAAAAATAACTGAGGAACGTGTTCATGCGACGGGCGGGAAATTGGTCTGCGCATGCGTGGTGCACGCTGCATGTGCGCCAGAAGACTCTGGCAAGACTTTTTAAATATTTTGCTTGCAAAATGCCGGTTCCCGGGCCGACGTGGACATCGACCCACATGTGAGAACAAGCAGCCTGTTTGTCCTCGGAGAAATATTGTATCCAAGGGAGCCAGTTTGGCATTTTCCCAGTGCCCTTGGATGACATCATCTTTTTCTGCTGCCGCTACGACCTTCAATGGTGTATCAGTATCGTTAGTCTTTCTAAAGACTCAATCCCTTTTTTGTACATTTTAAATGTTTTTCACCATTCACAGATTTCTGATGCAGGCACATTGCCGAAACACAGAGCCGTGTCGAGTCCTATTTTAGTATTGATTAACGAGTTTTACACGTCTCCCAGGTTTTTTTGGAAGAGTCCTGTTGATCACGCTATTCCCTTTTCTTGAAGGACTCCGGCCTATAAAGGAGGGGGCTGAAGGCTGAACGTTTACCTAGAGTGTCTAATACCCCTATTTCCAATTATCACCGTTAATTTCCTGTATTTTACTGTGCTTAGTCTCCACCAGGCCAATTCCTCAGCTACAATCAGCTGCTCATGGTCTGGTGTCACATCGGCTTCGTACAGCTTTGATTTTTCTTTGGCTAGTGTTATTTTATTTTGTTATTGTCTGCATTTGGGTATAGTGGGTAATACACTGACTCCCAATCAAAGAACTTATCAACTTCAAAGCCCAGACTTTAATCCACAAGATAATACACGGAGAATCTCTGGACTATATGATAAATCTGATCGACCTCCCAGCAAGAAACATGTCTGTATCCTCGCGAAAGTACCTCAACCTGCACTACCCCAACTGTAAAGGTCTCAAGTACAAAACTTATTATGGATCCAATTTCTCCTTCCTGGGCAGCCAACTCTGGAACGCTCTCCCTAGACCTATCTGAGCAATCCATGACCACGTACCATTCAGGAAAGCACTAAAAACCCATTTATTCAAGCAAACCTACCCAAAGGACCCAGATTAATCTTATGAACCCATCTACCTTACATATACTGAAGAGAAAACAACATTGACCCAGACTCTATCTCCCACCTTACCCTCCTCTCTATCACCTGTCTCTACCTACCCATCCATCCTATTACTACCCATCATTACTGGTGGGAGGCAGGGATAGTGCTGGGCAGACTTATACGGTCTGTGCCAGAGCCAGTGGTGGGAGGCAGGGCTGGTGGTTGGGAGGCGGGGATAGTGCTGGGCAGACTTATACGGTCTGTGCCATAGCCGGTGGTTGGGAGGCGGGGCTGGTGGTTGGGAGGCGGGGATAGTGCTGGGCAGACTTATACCGTCTGTGCCAGAGCCGGTGGTTGGGAGACGGGGCTGGTGGTTTGGAGGCGGGGATAGTGCTGGGCAGACTTATATGGTCTGTGCCAGAGCCGGTGGTTGGGAGACGGGGATAGTGCTGGGCAGACTTATACGGTCTGTGCCAGAGCCGGTGGTTGGGAGGCGGGGCTGGTGGTTGGGAGGCGGGGATAGTGCTGGGTAGACTTATACGGTCTGTGCCCTGAAGAGGACATGTACAAATCAAAGTAGGGTATACACAAAAAGTTGTCTTGTTGGGCAGACTGGATGGACCGTGCAGGTCTTTTTCTGCCGTCATCTACTATGTTACTATGTTATACTTAATTTCCTACTTTACATAACAAAATTCTGTGTTACCTTTTACTATGTAAGCCGCATTGAGTCTGCTTTTAGTGGGAAAGTGCAGGATACAAATGTAATAAATAAATAAATATTCTGTCCCTTGAGGGCTCACGATCTGAGTTTGTACCTGAGGCAATGAGGGGCAGGTGAGTTGCTTAAGGTCACAAGGAGCTGCAGTGGAATTTGAACGCTAGTCCCATTGATTAGTAGAATTCGGTAGGTTTTCCTCCACCCACTTATCCGTGCATCAGCAGCCACGCCCTATGGACGTTTCCTACAATAACTTATTCCAAGAGCATTAAGACTACTACTACTACTACTACTACTTAGCATTTCTATAGCGCCACTAGGGTTACGCAGCGCTGTACAATTTTAAACAAGGGGAAGGACAGTCCCTGCTCAAGAGAGCTTACAATCTAAAGGTGACAAACTATGTAGTCAGTGTAGGTATCATGAATGGGGAAGGTGGTTAGGCGCCAAAAGCAAGGAAGAAGAGATGGGCCTTGAGTAAGGACTTGAAGATGGGCAGGGAGGGCGCATGGCGTATGGGCTCAGGAAGTCTGTTCCAGGCATAAGGTGATGCAAGGCAGAAGGGGCGGAGTCTGGAGTTAGCGGTGGTGGAGAAGGGTACAGATAGGAGTGATTTGTCCTGAGAGCGGAGGTTACGGGTGGGAACATACAGGGAGAGGAGGGTAGAGAGGTAATGGGGGGCTGCAGATTGACTGCACTTGAAGGTCAATAGGAGCATTAAGAGATAAATCTTGCCCTGGGAGCTCTGCTGATACCTGCTCGGCTCTTTCCCCCTATTTAGTTTAGAAAGTTTTGCCCCCTCCTTCCCCACCCCCTTTAGTCCAGCTGTCCCAGAGACAGTCCTTGGCTAGAAGAGCCACATACTCCATGTTTGGCTGCTAGTTAACCCTCCATTGCCCCAGGTACAAATAAGTACCTGTATATAATATGTAAGCCGCATTGAGCCTGCTATGAGTGGGAAAGCACGGGGTACAAATGTAATAAAAATAAAAAAATACAATAAAATAGATATCATTTTTGAGCAATGGCAGGAAGCCCTCCTGCCTGGGGACTGAGGAAATTC
Source organism: Microcaecilia unicolor (assembly GCF_901765095.1). Classification (NCBI taxonomy): domain Eukaryota; kingdom Metazoa; phylum Chordata; class Amphibia; order Gymnophiona; family Siphonopidae; genus Microcaecilia; species Microcaecilia unicolor. Next base: position 13,991,120 of record NC_044034.1, read on the forward strand.
CCTTTTCGGGTATCTTATCCTAAATCTGCTTTCTCCAGACTTCCTTGAGAGGAGAGTTGTATACGAATGGCCAAATCCAGCCCCCTGGTCCAGCTTCGAGCAACTTTCAGTTTCAAATTCCTAAAATTCCCAGATATTCGGCTACTTTAAAGGTCAACGGCACTTGCTATCTAGTAACTGATTGCATAACAGTAGGATATCATTTTAAATACAAAAAACTAAATTAGATTGAAATGACTTAGCGTGCAAAAGCTGACTCATCATGGGGGAATCTTAAAACCACATAAATAGAGAGAGAGCCCGAGTCCTCCTCAGCCTGCCCTTCACAGCATCACACTGCAGAGCTGCAGAAAGTCAGAGGATGCCAAGCACAGACCTGAGCCAGATGGCCTTAGGTAAGTCAGCACTTTGCAACTTACTACTAACTGCACAGTCAAAGCAGAGACTGAGTCCACCCTACTCCTTTTCAATTATGGGTTTTTTTTTTTATTATTTTATTTATAGCTTTTATACAATCTTATTATACACCTATATAAGTGACAATATAGGAAATTGGAAAATACATTCCTGAACTTTATATAAAATATATTAACTAGAAAATAAATCCTAACGACCACAATATTTAGGAAATTTGATCCAAGAAGGTATAAATAGTTTTCTGGAAATAACCTTACAATAATACAGCAGTTCATCCAGGTTGCTTATCCTAAGCTATCTTTCAGTGCATCATCTGGAATTAAACAGTCACATTAAACCTCGTCTTTACTTAATAAAAATTCTTCTAATTGTTTAGGGTCAAAAAACCTGAAATTGTTTAGTTTGAAAAAGTATACGACATACACAAGGAAATTTTAGTACAAAATTTGCACCTACCGCCAGAGTCCTCGCACGTGAGGCTATAAAAGCCTTTCGTCTTTTCTGTGTTTCCCTAGACATATCAGGATAAATTCTTACTTTAGACCCTCCCAAAAAAATAGAATCTAAATGACGAAAAGAAAGTTTCAAAACTGCATCTCTATCCATTTCCAGGATAAAAGAGGTCCAACATAGTTGTCCTTTGAGTTATAACCTCTAATGAGGATTCCAAAAAAAGATGTAACATTCATTGCTTCTCCTCCTTGGGAGTGAGTCTTTCCTGGTAAATTTGTTAATATTACTTTGTCGATAATACGCTTGAGTTATGGGTGGCAATGAATCTTCTGACATACCTAAAATCTCCATCGAATATTTTGTAACCATTTGTATAGGTGTACTTAAAGGTGATTTAGGAAAATTAGTTTGCCTCAAATGAAGTCTCCTGGATTGGTTCGCCAAATATTCTAAGCGTCTGGAAGTGAAATTCTTCTCTCTCATCGGGGTTTGACCCACAAGTTCCATTTTCTGAGTTCTTTCAGTTAGTGATTTCACTTCCAAGGCTTGTTTAGTAATTACATTTAACATTAACGTTCTACGTTCACTTGTCTCTTAGATTGTAAGCTCTTTGAGCAGGGACCGTCCCTCTATGTTAAATTGTACAGCGCTGCGTAACCCCAGTAGCGCTTTAGAAATGTTAAGTAGTAGTAATTGCCTGTGTTTGAGTAAGAGCAGCCTCAGAAAGAGTTTTAATTACATTTGTATTTTTAAATATCAACGATTGTACAGAAGACGGCATAGTAAAAGTCAAATCCCAGAGTGGCTCTTTCAGTTATGTTTTTATTGAACACTTAATTAAGCCCGCGCGTTTATCTGAAGAAATTGCAACTGAATTGTCATTAATATCCACACTTAAGCGGGGAGAAGGGGGACAATTGAGGCTCCAGTGAATCCGGGACTGGATTGTCCAAAGTCAGGAGGGGTGTTTGTAGGCTGGAACAGAACCACCTCATTTTTCAACTGAGCAGGTCCATCTCCATCACAGCCTAGAACACCCAGGCTCTGGGGAACTGAAGAATGGCTTCCTTTGTTTCTCTGATCAGGGCATTTCCATAGGTTGTAGTACAAAAAGACTCATATTGTGAGAATGGCCTCTGACCAGAAGGAAGCTGGTTGTGTAGCTTGTGCCATATAGCTAACCCACTTTTTGGACTTAAGGTTAGAGGACGAAGGAATTTGGCTTTCAGCTTCAGCCTTGTTTCAGTTCCGGCTGACAATGCCAGTGCATTTTTCAGCTGGAACCGAAACTTTATAGTGGTTGCCCTTGCTTTCCCACCCCCCTCTCCTTCCCTTCTCACGCAGAGAACAAGCCTCCCCCCTCCTGCCCTCTCTCATATGCGAGACCCCCCCCCCTCACTTTACCTGGGACTAGTGTCCATCCCTGGTGGTCTTAGTGGTGGCTGGAGCAAAAGCAATGCCCAGTTGCTCCTGGCTGCGTTCTCTCAACTGCCAAAATGGTCGCCACGATCTCTAACTGCAGTCTTGTGAGACTGCGGCTGGAGGTTGTGGCAAGGACAGGAGCCATGTCCCCAGTATCTGCTATCCTGCCTCCTTCACCCCTTTCCCAGTATCCCCATCTATTTCTCTAATATTCATCAACTGGCCCTGCATTCTCTCCTTCTTAGCATCAGTCCCTTCACTCCCTCCCCTCCACCTTCCACTGCATAAGTTCTTGCTTCTTCCTCTCCCCCTCATACCTGTCAGGGCCAGTCAAACCCGGTAAGCGGGGTAAGCACCACAGGCGGACGCCTGCCTTCAAGGGTGCTGCTGCGGCGCTGTGCCACCATACTGTGCCACCCTTGGGGTTTTAAATCTAATTTACCTCCGTCCCAGTGGCCGCGTCATATGAAATCCCTGCCCGTCTCTAGCCTTCCCTCCCTTCATGAGTTCATTCCACAGAGTCCCGCCTTCTGACGTTATTTCCTTGAGGGCGGGACTCTGACGGAACGAACTCACGAAGGGAGGGAAGGCTAGAGACGGGCAGGGCTTTGAAATGATGCGGCCGCTGGGACAGAGGTAAATTAAAAAAAGACAAACCACGCAGGGTGTCAAGAAGAAAAAGGGTGATGTTGGGGGGAGAAGAGGGCAGGCAGGTGGCCATAAATGGGAGGGGGATGAGGGAGAAGGAGAATCGCTGGACAGGGGCAGGGTGGGAGAAGAGAGAAAGGAGATGTGGGGGGGGGGGCGCCAACTCATAGTCTGCAGGGGGCGCCAGAGACCCTAGGACCAGCCCTGATACCTATCCCTTTCTCCCACCCTCCCCCCAGCATCAGCCCCTTCCATTCCCAGCTATTGCTCCCTGAATACCAGAACCCCCCTCCCCAAGAATTCATCCTTGACCCAGCAGCAGGAGCTCACTCCTTTGCTCCTGCCGTTGTTGCAAGCATCACGCAGATTTTAAAAAACAAAAACAGGGAATTCCTCTGATTTGGGGGAGAGGGGGCGATGGGAGGAAGGTCTGGATGAAAACAGACCCATAGAAAGAGAGGCGAGAAACTAAGGTACTTAATCAAAATTTTTCAAAGCACTGGAAAGATGTCATGGAAATATTTGCTGTAACGCAAAGTCAAGGTCAGGGGAAAGCAAAGCATTTGCATTTTCTGTATGCAGATACCAGTTACTATTATTATTAATTATTATTATTATTTATTGCATTTGTATCCTACATTCCCCCACCTATTTGCAGGCTCATTGTGGCTTACACAGATTTGTTAACATTGTCATTTCAGGATATCAGATACAGTTAGTAATGTGTAGCGATCAAGGAAGGGAAGAGAAAAGAAGGAAGAGAGTGATTAGGGTAGTTATAGAGTTGGGCATTCATAATTGAGTGGGTTGGTGAGGTGACTTAGTGAGGCGATAGGTTCTCAATTGTAGGCCTTGTTGAAGAAGAATGTTTTCAGAGATTTTCGTAAGATAGTTGTTTCGTTGATTGCTTTCAAGTCTGTTGTTAATGAGACGGAAGTGCAGAATCTGCATCCAAGAAAGGAAAATGGTCTGACAATCTGGTCGATGTGGTTCCTCCAAATGAACAGATTTCTGCATCCCGGGAGGGGTGGATGCCTGTCTTCCCTCACCTTTCTCTGCGTTTGCAGCGCCACTCCTGTGAAAGAGGTGGGGTAGAGATGGGAGGGGTAGGGGTTGATCAGGTAGACATGTAGGTCCTGATGCTCAGAAGCAAACGCAGGCGCTAGAGGCCATTTCCCACTGGACTAGCGCCAACATTAATGAGTGCAGAATGCTCAGAGGCTCTAGCATGGGACACACGTGCACCAAAAATAAGTTTAAATAGCACGCCACAGCAGTCAAATGCATGTTAATGAGCTCATTTCCTCTTCCCTCCCAATGCTCAGAGAAGAGCACACAAAGCAAAGACAGCTCGGAGCAGGCCTTAGGGGGTTTGAAGAGAGGATTTCTCATGATTCTTTCTTCAAAATCTGCCATTTTGTCTTCAATTTCAAAGCAGAAGGAAGCCCAAGCAAGCCCCTAAGCAGCAGAATTGAAAAAAAACAAAAACAAAAGTGCATCAGTCCCAGGGCCGGTCCTAGGGTCTCTGGCGCCCCCCTGCAGAGCCCCCCCCCATATCCTTTCTCTCTTCTCCCACCCTGCCCCTGTCCAGCGATTCTCCTTCGCCTCCATCCCCCTCCCATTTATGCCCACCTGCCCGCCCTCTTCTCCTCCCAACATTCCTCTTTTTCTTCTTGCCACCCTGCGTGGTTTAAGTTTTTTTTTTTAAATTTACCTCTGTCCCAGCGGCCGCGTCATTTCAAAGCCCTGCCCATCTCTAGCCTTCCCTCCCTTCGTGAGTTTGTTCCCGCAGAGTCCTGCCCTCGAGGAAATGACGTCAGAAGGCGGGACTCTGCGGGAACGAACTCACAAAGGGAGGGAAGGCTAGAGACGGGCAGGGCTTTGAAATGACGCAGACGCTGGGACGGAGGTAAATAAAAGATTTAAGCCCCCAAGTGCAGCGTGGTATGGTGGCACAGCACTGCAGCGGCGCCCTTGAAGGCAGGCGCCCCCCTGTGGTGCTTACCCTGCTTACTGGGTTTGACCGGCCCTTATCAGTCCGAGCAAAGCAGGTGAAAGCACACATTGGTGCCTGTTTCCTGGGTTTAAATATAAGTCCTTCCAAGTTAAAAAAAAAAAAAAAAAAAAATTGAAAAGCTTATATTTAAAGGTGCAAAAAACAGACGCCAATGTTTGCTTCACGTTCGGGTTTGCCTGGTGTATGCGCACAGGAGCTGGGCTTACCGTGAAACGCTTCTGCGCTAAGCACATCCGCCTTGCTGTCACTTTAACAGGGCGCGTATCATTTGCTACTTTTCTGGGCTGTTGGCTTTACTGCTGGAGATGTTAGTTACAGTGTTATCTCCTTCTGGTTTCAGGCTCCAGGTTTCATTTCCTGTCCCTTTTGCTGCTCTGTGTTTCTGCTCTGTGTGCATCAAATCCAGGTAAAGTATAAGTGAAAGTATAGAGTCTGTGAATGTGGATTCAGCGCGGTGGCAGCGGTATGACCTAGATTTCTGCAAAATAGGAACCTGCCTGATCTAGAATAGATTTCACTCTGTTTGCTATTTGGAAGGGGGGTGGAGGGGGGGGTGTCCCCTTTCCAAATGTCCCTGCTGCATTCAGAAGGGCCAGAGCAGCAGTGGCCCAGTTTACTTACTGTCAGAACAGTGGTACAGAATTTAACATGTATTTGAAGATGAATAATTCTGCAGAAATTAAAAACCTGGGGGCCCTACAAGATTTTGTTGTAATCACCAACTGGAATATGTGTGCAGTACGTTGCTTTAATTCACCTCAAGCTTTGGGCATCTCTGTGCTAAGAGAAACCGTTTAGCAAGCAGGGGAGAACTTCTGTTCATAGGTATTTGGTTCATTTGCACATATACCCAGATGCTGCTCTTTGTGTTAATGGTTTGTTTCCTCTGATTTTTCCATTTTCTTTAAAGAAAAGGAAATATGTTTGCAACAAACAGGGGTGTTTTTACTAAGCTGCTAACATGCCTAATGCAGCAAAAATGACCTCAAGCAGGACCCACTCATAGTAACATAGCAGAAAAAGACCTGCACGGTTCATCCAGTCTGCCCAACAAGATAAACTCATGTGTATACCTTACCTTGATTTGTACCTGTCTTTTTCAGGGCACAGACCGTATAAGTCTGTCCAGCACTAGCCCCGCCTCCCAACCACCAGCCCCGCCTCCCACCCACCAGCTCTGACACAGACCGTATAAGTCTGCCCAGCACTAGCCCCGCCTCCCAACCACCAGCCCCGCCTCCCACCACCAGCTCTGGCACAGACCATATAAGTCTGACAAGCACTAGTCCCACCCCCCAACCACCCACCCCACCTCCCACCACCGGCTCTGGCACAGACTGTATAAGTCTGTCCAGCACTATCCCCGCCTCCCAACCACCAGCCCCGCCTTCCACCACCGGCTCTGGCACAGACCGTATAAGTCTGCCCAGCACTATCCCCGCCTCCCACCACCAGCTCTGGCACAGACCGTATAAGTCTGCTCAGCACTATCCCCGCCTCCCAACCACCAGCCCCGCCTCCCACCACCGGCTCTGGCACAGACCTTATAAGTCTGCCCAGCACTATCCCCGCCTCCCACCACCGGCTCTGGCACAGACCGTATAAGTCTGCCCAGCACTATCCCCGCCTCCCAACCACCAGCCCCGCCTCCCACCACCGGCTCTGGCACAGACCTTATAAGTCTGCCCAGCACTATCCCCGCCTCCCACCACCGGCTCTGGCACAGACCGTATAAGTCTGCCCAGCACTATCCCTGCCTCCCACTACCAGCTCTGCCACCCAATCTCGGCTAAGCTCCTGAGGATCCATTCCACTCAAGCATTTTGCGTTAGTTTTGCCACCTGCATGTGCTAAGTGTATGATATTATTTTTTTATATTCCTTTTTTTTTGGCATGTCAGGCATGGAGAATGGATAAGGATGCACCAATCAGCTAATGCATTGACATTAGTTAGCGTATCCAGAGCCGCCAAAAGGAGGGGGAGCAGGGGGAGGCAAAATTTCTCAGACCCAGCCTCCAAGGGGGGTCCGGCGCCAGGGTCTGTCTCTCTCCTACTCCCGGCACACAGGAGCAGGAGAGAGACAGACCCCAGCACCGGGACCCCTAGGAGGCTGGGGAGGAGCAGGCGCAGACACAGGAAAGTAGGGGTCAGGGAACGGTGGCAGCCTGAGTGAGCGAGGGGCGACAGCTACATGTGTCCCAAGAGGGGAACAGTGGCTGCATCCTGAGTTGGAGGGGCAGTGGTGGCTGCATATCCATAATAGAAAGCGGTATGTTTTCCTAGGGTGATTTTTTTTCAGTGGCCGCATGCTAACGCAGCCAAAAAAAAGACATAATACAAAGGCCTTGAGGTGATGCCACCCCCGGCAGGCCATGACTGTTCAGGGCTTGCTCATGCATGAAAATTGAGCATGAGCAGAAGGGCCGGTGTCAGCATCAGCCATTTGGAAGAGTGCTGGCTGCCGGAGGAGGAAGTCTTCAGCTGGCAGGGTTTAGGGATCCCAAGCAGTCAGAGCAAGAGTGCCACAATTCTGGGTGGACCCCAGCCCACCCAGGCCTAACCGTAGCTATGCCACTGGAAATAGGTGGTCATTTAGTGTCAATTCTAACCCCTTTATCTCTGATTTAACAAGGGGGAAGGGATCCTGCACTTTAAGTTCAAGGAAGGAGCACAACCTCAGGGATTATCCTGGAGATAAAGAGACCCAGTACTCAAATCTGACATTTTCCTTTTCTGTATGCTATACAATTGTTACTGTCCTTACTTTTTTAAATACTTTTCCTCTTATTAACCTCTTTAGCAGCCTAGTGGTTAGTGCAGCAGACTTTGATCCTGGGGAACTGGGTTCAATTCCCACTGCAGCTCCTTGTGACTCTGGGCAAGTCACTTAACCCTCCATTGCCCCAGGTACAAAATAAGTACCTGAATATATGTAAACCACTTTGAATGTAGTTGCAAAATCCTCAGAAAGGTGGTATATCAAGCCCCATTTCCCTTTCCCTATTTGAGATTCTACATGGAATGTTAATGTTGCTATTCCACTAGCAACATTCCATGTAGAAGCCTGCCCTTGCAGATCAGCAATGCGGTCGTGCACATGCAGGACGTCAGACTCACAGAAACAGAAGCATGTGCGGCTGCACTGCTGATCTGCAAGGGCTGTCTTCTACATGGAATGTTGCTAGTGGAGGAGTAGCCTAGTGGTTAGCGTAGTGGACTTTGATCCTGGGGAACTGAGTTCAATTCCCACTGCAGCTCCTTGTGACTCTGGCCAAGCCACTTAACCCTCCATTGCCCCTGGTACAAAATAAGTACCTGAATATATGTAAACTGCTTTGAATGTAGTTGCAAAAACCTCAGAAAGGCAGTATATCAAGTCCCATTTCCATTTCCCCCCCTTATGGATTATTTTCTAATTGTCATGCCAATAATTTAATGAAACTGGAAATCTGAGTGCATTGCTCTGATACAATCCTTTTTCCAGAGCCCAACCATTAGGCAAGACTAGGTAGTCATCTAGACTGGAAGTTTTTTAGAGACAGCAAAGAACAGATGCAGTCAAAAGAGCAAAACAATAGGTCCAATAGCCAAACAACCTCAAACGATCACCACCTGCTTTAACCTGCATTTTGATAGGCGTTTTTTGTCATTTATCATGATTATTTAATTATGAAAAGGTATGTTATGGGGGGGGGGGGGGGCAGGGGCTGCAGACTAGAGGCCTAGGACGTCCACTACTCCTGCCCCAGCTCTGCTTCCATTATGGGTCTCTGCACCGAAAACCAAGGATGGGTGCTGTAAGTTCTCCTCTTGCTGGTTATGGGGTGGAGTGAGCGGATATCGGACCCAGGGAAGAACAAATGAAGTAATACCATGTGCATCCTTATTTAAACATCTTTCTTCCAATTACAGAGGGTGGTGCCAGTAAACGAGAACCAAAGATCATCGAAACAAATAAAACCGCTGATGCAGAACTAGGTAACTGATCTCACCCCCCCCCCCTCCCCCCCGCACACTCTACTACTGCATGGTAACAAGGAAACTGCACATCCTGAGACTGTGAGCTTTTGTAAATATGTTACTCAAAAGTGCCAAACAAACCAAAGGAAGGTCCAAATCTCCCGTAAAATGAGACACAAACCACAAAAAAAGGCGGAAGATAAACCAAAACAGACCAGAAAAACCACAGGGAGTAAGAGCACCAGAAAAGTTTAATAGGACCCCACACGGTCCGTGTTTCGGCCAACAGGCCTTCCTCAGGGGTCCTGAATCTGACATTTACAGGTGCACCTCCGAGATACTCATAAAACAAAAAGCTAAATGACAGAAGCGCTTTTTTCTCTAGCATACGCGCTTTTGTCCACTATTAGGCAGGACTAGCGGGTGGGTGCTGATCATTTTGAGCCCTAGCATTTTTGTGACGGTCTCAAGTTTCATTGGACATTTAGCTTTTTGTTTTATGAGTATCTCGGAGGTGCACCTGTAAATGTCAGATTCAGGACCCCTGAGGAAGGCCTGTTGGCCGAGACACGGACCATGTAGGGTCCTATTAAACTTTTCTGGTGCTCTTACTCCCTGTGGTTTTTCTGGTCTGTTTTGGTTTATCTTCCGCCTTTTTTGTGGTTTGTTACTCAAAAGTGCAACTACTGTGCTTTGCAATGCAACACAGTTTCATGCCTCAGAACACAAGAGGTGTCAACGTTGTCAGTCAGTTTTCAAACATGGGTGCTCTGACCATCTGCTGTGATGCTGCACTTGTATTGTAAGATTGACTGTTTTTTTCACATTTTTAATCTAGTGCATTATGCCGGAGAACGTGGTGAAGGCGGTTAGCTTAGCAGAGTTTAAAAAGGGGTTAGACGGTTTCCTAAAGGACAAGTCCATAAACCGCTACTAAGTGGACTTGGGAAAAATCCACAATTCGAGGAATAACTTGTATAGAATGTTTGTATGTTTGGGAAGCTCGCCAGGTGCCCTTGGCCTGGATTGGCCGCTGTCGTGGACAGGATGCTGGGCTCAATGGATCCTTGGTCTTTCCCAGTGTGGCATTACTTATGTACTTATTGTGTTCTACTGCGATTGAGCTCCTATGCCAGCCGTTCCCAACCCAGGCTTTGGGGCACACCTAGTCCCATCGGGTTTTCAGGATATCCACAATGAATATTCATAAGTGAGATTTGCATGTAGTTGAGGCACCCTGAAAATCCGACAGGACTAGGAGTGCTCCGAGGACTGGGTTGGGAATGGCTGTCCTTTGCACCTACAGCACCAAACTGTTACGGGTTAGGGTGGAGTTTGTGACAACAGAGGGATGTAGATTTTGCACACGGGAAGTTTACTGCTAAACATTTCTATAGCACTACCAGACATATACAGTACAATTCTGGTCGCCACATCTCAAAAAAGATATAAAGGAATTAGAGAAGGTGCAGAGAAGGGCGACGAAAATGATAAAGGGAATGGAACGACTTCCCTTTGAGGAAAGGCTGAGAAGGTTAGGGCTCTTCAGCTTGGAGAAAAGGCGGCTGAGGGGTGATATGATAGAAGTCTACAAGATAATGAGTGGAGTAGAGCAGACAGATGTGAAGCATTTGTTTACACTTTCAAACAGCAATAGAACCAGGGGACACAAGATGAAGCTAGAATATGGTAGATTTAAAACAAATAGGAGAAAGTTTTTCTTTACTCAGCGTGTAGTCAGACTCTGGAACTCGTTTCCAGAGAATGTAGTGACAGCAACTGGCCTTACGGAATTTAAAGGGAGTTTGGACAGATTCCTGAGGGAAAAGACCATTGAACATTATTAAGAATTAAGTTTTGGTTTTTTTTTTGGGGGGGGGGGGGTTGCTGGGTTCTTGAAGCCTGGATTGGCTCTGTCGGAGACAGGATGCTGGGCTTGATGGGCGGTATGGCAGTACTTATGTACTTATGAAAGAGCTGGGGGGTTTATGCAGGACTCGCAAACAGATGCTAATGCCTAATTGCCACTTTCCAATCCTTCCCCAGATAAAGCCCTGACAATCAACTGCACAGCACAGTTCCGGAAGCGGAAATTGCCCTTTCAGCTCATCTACTGGCTGGCTAATGGCACCTTTGTGGAGAACCAGTACCCGGACGGGCGAGTGACAGAGGGCAAGGTACAGGAGAGGTAAGAAAGACATTGTCTTAACCAATCCTCCCCGCCTACATTTCTGCTCTACGAGATGGTCAGAGGCACCCTGGGATGAACAAGAATCCCAATTTATTGGAGGAAAACAAGTGTAAGGTTTGGCCCGTCCTTGGTTTTTTTTTTTACTTCCTTTTTCTCAGCCTGAAAATCTTTGGAAAAGGATTTGGAAAAAGCTGGTTGAGTTACATGTTTATCGATGACCCTGATCACTATTCCCAACCCTGAAATGCAGAATCACCCCGTCAGCATTGCTGGTTTATTTTCCTTAAATAATCCTTCCTCCAATCTGGTCCTTGTGTCATTACATGAGCCACGAGACCACCCCCCCTCCCCCCAGGGTGTAAGATGGAAAGCAGTTCTAATTTTTTTTTTTTTTTAAATTTTAAACATTTGTTAATCAATTCATCATTAGATACTCTAAACTAAACAGCGCAAAACAAGAAAGGTCAAAGCGGCCCTGCGGATATGATGCAAGTAGACAGAGGTAGGGATGGGTGAATCGTCTTCTGATAGAATTCAGAGGACACACTTCAGAGTGAGAGCAAAACAGCTTTATTAGTGATATCAACTGTATCAGGAGGCAGAATCCTGATACGGTTGATATCACCAATAAAAGTATTTCCCAATCACTCTCAAATGCATCCTTTGAATGCTATTGGGAGACATTCGTCCAGTCCCTACTTGTGCCCAAACCAGACACTAGCAGAAGGTCACATTTTGTAAAACCCAAATTTAAGTATTGGGAGTTGGATGTTTAAGTTCACGTTCAAATTTATTATTCAACACACCACAAATCTACAAAAGAAACATCTAGGCAGATTTACTACTACTATTTAGCATTTCTATAGCGCTACAAGGCGTACGCAGCGCTGCACAAACATAGAAGAAAGACAGTCCCTGCTCAAAGAGCTTACAATCTAATAGACAAAAAATAAATAAAGTAAGCAAATCAAATCAATTAATGTGTACAGGAAGGAGGAGAGGAGGGTAGGTGGAGGCGAGTGGTTACGAGAGGTGGGCTTTCAGTCTAGATTTAAAGGTGGCCAAGGATGGGGCAAGACGTAGGGGCTCAGGAAGTTTATTCCAGGGGTAGGGTGCAGCGAGACAAAAGGCGCGAAGTCTGGAGTTGGCAGTAGTGGAGAAGGGAACAGATTACTACTACTATTTAGCATTTCTATAGCGCTACAAGTCATACGCAGCGCTGTACAAACATAGAAGAAAGACAGTCCCTGCTCAAAGAGCTTACAATCTAATAGACAAAAAATAAAGTAAGCAAATCAAATCAATTAATGTGTACAGGAAGGAGGAGAGGAGGGTAGGTGGAGGCGAGTGGTTTCAAGTGGTTACGAGTCAAAAGCAATGTTAAAGAGCTGGGCTTTCAGTCTAGATTTAAAGGTGGCCAAGGATGGGGCAAGACGTAGGGGCTCAGGAAGTTTATTCCAGGCGTAGGGTGCAGCGAGACAGAAGGTGTGAAGTCTGGAGTTGGCAGTAGTGGAGAAGGGAACAGATAAGAAGGATTTATCCATGGAGCGGAGTGCACGGGAAGGGGTGTAGGGAAGGACGAGTGTGGAGATATACTGGGGAGCAGCAGAGTGAGTACATTTATAGGTTAGTAGAAGAAGTTTGAACAGGATGCGAAAACGGATAGGGAGCCAGTGAAGGGTCTTGAGGAGAGGGGTAGTAAGAGTAAAGCGACCCTGGCGGAAGACGAGACGGGCAGCAGAGTTTTGAACCGACTGGAGGGGTTAAATACCCCTTTGGCACAGGAGCAGAGGGCAAGGCAGCGTACATTATCCAGCATCAGATTATTTTTTCAAAGGTTATCCCATAATATGTTTTATGGATTTACACAGACTAGTAGTAGTAGTTTCATCTTGCTGTAAACTGCTTCACAGCCCACGGAGAAGGCTGTCCTCAAATTTAATAAAGTTTTTTTTTTTTGTTTAAATCTGTAAAAAACAATGCTTATGGGATCTCAGACAAAAATCAGGAGTTATTCTTGTGTAAGGGAAAAAAAATGTCTACTCAGACATTGGCCGCAGGCTGAGCCACCCTCCTTTTGGTACTGGAGAAATAGGTTCCATGAGCTAATGCTCTGGGAGGCCAGGGAGGCTTACGGTAACCCAAAGAAAAGAAAGGTCTTTGTTAATATATGGTCTAAATATTTACAAAATATCTCCCACAAGGCTAGAAGTGCAGTGCTTAACAAATTGGATACGTCCTAGATAGTGAGACATCCAGCAGATATTTGCTCCGGATTTTGGACCGGTTAAGACCTGTAATAGATATTGCTAGTATAATTACCATGAAATCTCTCTATATAAAAGGCAACACCAACGTTCTATGAAGCCTCCAGCCGGAAGTGTGAAGGGGGTGAGAATCGTGAGATATCCGGTTTCCCTATGAGTGTCTGCCCCGCCCTCTCTGTAAGACAGTCAGTGAAGGAAAACAGCAGAGCACGAAATCAAATCGCTGGCTCTGTAACAGTGAAGGACTCAGAGGGGGGAGGGGAGAGAGGCCAGAGGGCAGGGACACACACACTCCCACATGCACACAGAAGAAAACATTGCTAGCCCCCGTTTCATTTGCATCAGAAACGGGGCTTTTTTACTAGTAAGTAGATAAAGGTAAAGGAGTAAAATAAAGGGGAGGTTGGGGGGGGGGGAAGGGGGAGGAAAGGATGTAAAATAATGATGATGATGTTAGACTAGATGCACATGTACAATTATGACATGACTAAATGTTTACAAAATGTTTGACTTTATTGGTTTCGATTGACGTGGTACATCATCAATAAAAAACCGTTGAAATATAAATCTGTAAAAACTCACTTTGACATGTCGAAGAGTATCTTCATCACTGCTCCAGTCCTATGACATCAAGTGCCGGATGATTTGAGATAGATAATACCAGTGCGTTTTTTTCTAGTGAAAAAGGTGCCGGTACTCAAATGCTAGGCCACCCTTCAGGGGTGGGGGAATCACTGAGGGACCCACCCCACAACAGCCAGGCCCCCTGCAACCAGTCACAGAATGTATGACAAGGCATATACATACATAAGCACATATACATAAGTATTGCCATACTGGGAAAGACCAAAGGTCCATCGAGCCCAGCATCCTGTTTCCAACAGTGGCAAATCCAGGTCACAAATACCCTGAAAGATCCCAAATATGTACAAAACATATTATACTGCTTAGTCCAGAAATAGTGGATTTTCCCCAAGTCCATTTAATAACGGTCTATGGACTTTTCCTTTAGGAAGCTGTCCAAACCTTTTTAAAACTCCGCTAAGCTAACCGCCTTTACACATTCTCTGGCAACGAATTCCAGAGTTTAATTACACGTTGAGTGAAGATAAATTTTCTCCAATTCGTTTTAAATTTACTACATTGTAGCTTCATTGCATGCCCCCTAGTCCTAGTATTTTGGGGTTGAGAACCTCTGTTTCAAAGCCAGATGAAAGGGACAAATGCAGAACCCAGTAGTTCCTTTTGCAGTAGCTTAAGTCCAAGGATGTAGTAACATCAAGGCAATAAGCTAGTTAGTACATGAGGAGCTGCCACCACCTGGTGGCTTGTCTGTGCAATTACAGGTAGGTTTCAGTCAACCTAGGGTATGAGGAATATCTATAGTACACCAATAGCCATATTAGCAGAGACAGAACAAACTGACTGGAGAAATCAGATTAGAGAATGGAAAATTTATGCAGCTACAGTCACCAGCAAATAGACTTACATTGATTTTCTCTTTTTTTTCCTCTCCTCAGAAAACCTAAGTCAGACAAGATTATTATTCTCCAAAGAGCTCTGCATTTCAAAAGCGTTAAAGAGACAGACTATGATCTCACCTTTATCTGTGTGGTCCAGGATCCATCTGGCTTTGACAAGAAGGAAATCAGACTCAGAAAAATACCTCCAAGCACCAAAGATGATAAAAGTTAGTTCAGTAACAAATCAGTGTGTGGTGTGGTGGGGGTGGTGGGTTTGGGGTGGGGGGGGGGAAGAGAATGTGGAGGAAAGAGAGTCTACTTTTGATGAGGGGGTTGAAGAAGGAAGAGGGAGAAACAAAGAAGCAGGATGAAGAGGAAATGAGGAGAGAACTGGGGAAGCAGTGCAAAAGGACAAAGGTAGAAGGAGAACTGTGGTGGTGGGAGAAAGAATATTTGGAAATGGGGATGGCAGATGAGGTGTAGAAACAATAGTGATCACAGGAACCTAACAACAAGCTGAGCAGGGAAGTTTACTCGAACATGCCTGTCTGGGAGAAATACGCCCAGGGTGTGCTGGTAAATTTTTAACAACAGGCTCTTTCTCCGGACGTAGCCAACTCTGCAGTTGGAGGGGCCAGGGGTGGCCGGGGGTGGGGTTGGGGAGCAACATTTGCCTCTCTCCCCTCCCTCACTTCGTGCGGGCACGCTAGGCATACCTTTGCTGGCAGCCAATAAATGGACTGCCACTACTCCCAACGTCTTGCTCTGAGCAGCATGCTGGAACTTCTCTCACATGCTCGAGAAGTCCCAACCTGCTGCTCAGAGCTGGAAACAAAGAGCGGGGAGCAGCAGTAGTCTATTTACTTGGCTGGCAGGGCTCAGCATCCCCACCAGCAAAGTAAAAGATAATTCAGCAGGGGACCCAAGCCCACATTTTGGAAGCCAGTTGTTAAAGTAGCCATGGAGGACCCTACTTTAACAACCGGCTCCTAAAAACTTAACAACCGGCTCTTGCGAGCCTGTGAGAGCCTGCTCCAGCACACCAGTGAATACGCCTATATCAATGAGTCGCTATCTGGGAGATGCAAATAGAGAAGTCACTCATCCAGTCTGTTTGAGTCATCCTGTCCATGCTCCATGACCTCTTTAGCATGTAACAATCCTCCTCCTCTGTAATCTCCAGGGTAGATGAGCTTGTAAGATCCCCCTTTTTAGCTCATCCCCAATCACTTAGATTTACAAAGTTCCATAGGTTACTATGTAATTTTGGAAGACTCCATGTCTAATTACAAAGCACTAATATTACCTGCTAATATTAGCATGGCCATTGCCTGAATATCTGGCCTCCTGGATCTCTATAGCCTTTCCAAATGATAACCTTTCACTATTGATCTGCAGCACCTACCTGGCTGATCTCTCAGCAGCTGCCAAACTGCAGTCCTGGAGGCAGCAAACCAGTCCAGTTCTCAGGATATCTCTACTGAATATTTATATTCACTGCATCCATTGTTTGCACATATACATCATGCCTAGTGATTAGGGACAGTGGCGTACTAAGGGGGGGGGGGGCGGTGGGTGCGGCCCGCCCTGGGTGCACGCCGCTGGGGGGGGTGCCGTGCGCCGGTCAGCTTTGTTGTTTCCATGCTCCCTCTGCCCCGGAACAGGTTACTTCCTGTTCTGGGGCAGAGGGAGCATGGAAACAACGAAGCTGACCGGCGCGTTGCACCCCCCCCCCAGCGGCGTGCACCCGGGGGGGGTTCTTTCGCTGGGGGGGGGGGTGACGAGGGGGTTCGCGCTGCACCGGGGGGGAGGGCGCTGCACCCAGGGGGCGTGGCGCATTGGCGACCGCCCCGGGTGTCAGCGCCCCTAGGAACGCCACTGATTAGGGAGATTCTGAAAACCATCTGGCTTGTGGCCCCTCCAGGATTTTTTTTTTTTTTTGGGGGGGGTGGGGGTGGGAGTTTAGATGCACTGGTATGGTATGTCTGTTTGTTTTAGGTCTAATTATGTTTACCCTTTGTTTTTGTTTGGATCTTGGAATGATTTTATAGGTCTTTCCTGTTTAATTGTAGTTCTTTATCTTCTCTATGTTTTATAATTTTATACAATTGTAAACCACTTTTAAAACAAATAGGAGGAAATATTTTTCGCTCAACAAAGAGTTAAGCTCTGGAACTCTTTGCTGGAGGATATAGTAACAGTGATTAGTGTATCTGGGTTTTAAAAGGTTTGGATAAGTTCTTGGAGGAAAAGTCCATAGTCTGCTATTGAGATAAGACATGGGGGAAGCCACCGCTTGCTCTGGGAGTGGTTGCATGGAATCTTACTACTCTTGGGATTCTGTCAGGTACTTGGGACCTGGTCTCTTCTGTCTGTGCCCTCTTAAATTCTGTACAGTTTCAGTTTCTAGCTCCAGGAAGGTGGTTCTTCACTCTTTCTGTGACCAAAAAATAAATAATTCCTGACTTTGCTCTTGGGGTCCTGCTATCATGACCCATCCTTCCAAGCAGTAACGATAGTAAAACCTTCCCCCACCCCATTCTTATGATAAAATACACAGGAGGGGGGGGGGGGAGGTTTAACCATAGCAGCAAAGGAGTTAGGCACTAAAAGATGTACTTGTGGCCTGCAGGTAAAGTGGCACCTGACACAGCTGAGAAACACCCCACACCGTGAACAACCTCCAACCCAGGCTCTTGGCTTCCAGGTCTCCAACAGCTGGACACACTCCAGGCACAGCTTCAAGCAACAGCAACGGCCTGATTTTCATCATTATAGCTCAGAAATGGCCTACTTTTGTACATGATGTGGGTGGGTGTATTTTTTTTGTTGTTGGTTTTAAGAGTATTTCACTTTTATATTAACAAGAGAAAATAAAGTAATGAACTGGGCACAAACAGGAGCTGCTGCTGCCGTCTTTGCCTTACTGGCCACGTGATGGCAGATAGGAGGTCCTGTGTAGGTGTCACAGTATTGCTGCTGGTGACGTGGGGGGGGGGGGGGGGGGGGGGGGAGAAGTGGCAACAGCCCTAGAGCAAGAACATGGTGGAAACCTAAAGAATGTGAGAGAATCCAATGCAAATAAAAATTACCAATAAAGCTCGGCAAGTAACATGGAGACATGATTTTGAATTATGTTAGCCTCCGCTAAGTGTACTCACTAACCATCTCCCTTCCCCCCCCCCCCCCAAAGTACAAAACAGTGGGCTCGGCCATAACAGAAGATGAGGCAGTATTCTCCCAGAATGGTATCATAACCTACTCTAGACACAACAGTTACTCAGCACCAAGTTTAAATGATTAAACAGCAGAAAAACACACTGTGCTATTCATTTATTTTAATTCAAAACCAAGGGAGGTACTTTCTTGTACAAGAACACAGCATAGGTTGCAGAGTGAAGGATTGTGTTGCTTAGATGATAGCTGAGAGCACTTAGCTATCAGCTCCACAAGACAAGCCCTGCAGGTAGGTAGACTAGGCATCACCCCCCAGGTAGCAGCACAGCATCTCTTCTCCTCTTCCCTCGACCAGGGCCCTCGAGAGATGGGTACAGGGGGAGGGGGCAAAATTGCCCAGGCCCAGCCAGCTGCTTCTTACTGCCTACTTCCAGCTCTGTCCTCCCCTGCTCCTGCATGCTACCCAGGGCCCAGATGGAGTGGAGGAGTGGCCTAGTGTTTAGTGTAGTGGACTTTGGTCCTGGGGGAAACTGGGTTCGATTCCCACTGCAGGCACGGGCAGCTCCTTGTGACTCTGGGTAAGTCACTTAACCCTCCATTGCCCCAAGTACAAATAAGTACCTGTATATAATATGTAAGCCGCGTTGAACCCGCTATGAGTGGGAAAGCGCGAGGTACAAATGTAACAAAAAAATGCATTAACATGATATTGCATGAATGCAATCATCCGGATCCTGACTCCCGACATGGAGAGGAGAGGACAGACCATGAGAGCAGGCATGCAGGAAGCGGCTTCCAGGCACCAGGTGTGCCCCCCCCCCCCTCCTTGAAGGCAAAGACAAAAAGTTAAAGGTGCAAGCGGGCAGGAGCGGCGGCACAAGTGGGGAGGGGGGTGGGGTGGCAAGCAGTGGTCTGGTTCTGCCCTGCCCTTTCCAGACCCAAACTAGCTGCAATCAGATTTTGTGCCAGATCATTGAACACAAACCCACTCCCCCTCTCCCCCCACAGTCCATTGTGAAGAGAAGGGTAACATTACAGCACTTGAGCATGGGGCTGTGTTAAAGAGACTGCTGTGTCTAATTGCAACTTTAGTCCTGCTCCAGGAAGAGGTGGGGCAGGGTTGGGGAGCTGCTGAGCACCTGGGGAGGGCAGGAAAGGGAAACAGTTATGTTTTAGTTCCAGTCTTGATATACCAGCAAAGTGATTTTGCAATCGAATAACAAAAAAGATAGGAGATATACAAAGAGGAGTAGGGCAAAAGTGAAGGAAGTGAGAATAGAAGCTGGCCAGTCCATCTGATCACTGTCCCCAAAAGCAGGATCAAAATGTAACATTTTACATAAACAGGATAGAATCAGTCCAGAGGGCGGCTACTAAAATGGTCAGTGGGTTTGTCATAAAGTGTATGGGGACGAGGAGTGGCCTAGTGGTTAGGGTGGTGGACTTTGGTCCTGGGAATCTGAGTTTGATTCCCACTTCAGGCAGAGGCAGCTCTTTGTGACTCTGGGCAAGTCACTTAACCCTCCATTGCCCCATGTAAGCCGCATTGAGCCTGCCATGAGTGGGAAAGCGTAGGGTACAAATGTAACAAAAATAAAATAGATACTATTGGAGATTCTACATGGAATGTTGCTATTCCACTAGCAATGTTCCATGTAGAAGGCTGCGCAGGCTTCTGTTTCTGTGAGTCTGACGTCAGACTCACAGAAGCAGAAGCCTGCATGGCCACATTGGTGATCTGCAAGGGCCGACTTCTACATGGATTGTTGCTAGTGGAATAGCAACATTCCATGTAGAATCTCAAATAGTAGCAACAGTGGAGGAGTGGCCTAGTGGTTAGGTGGTGGACTTTTGGTCCTGAGGAACTGAGTCTGATTCCCACTTCAGGCACAGGCAGCTCCTTGTGACTCTGGGCAAGTCACTTAACCCTCCATTGCCCCATGTAAGCCGCATTGAGCCTGCCATGAATGGGAAAGTGCGGGGTACAACAACAAAAATAATAATATGCAGGGATGGGGGTCATTACTTTTTTTTAAAGTACTTAAGTAAAAAGTAAAAGTACTCACGTAAAAGTAATAAAGTACAGCCTCTTAAAACTACTTTTTTTTATTACAAATTAAAAAGTATTCTCAACAAGTTGGACACATATGACGGCTGAAAAAGACCTGCACGGTCCATCCAGTCTGCCCAAGAAATGTGCCACTTTTTGTGTATACCTTACCTTGATTTGTACCTGTCTTTTTCAGGGCACAGACCGTACAAGTCTGCCCAGCAGTATCCCCACCTCCCACCATCGGCTCTGGCACAGACCATATAAGTCTGCCCAGCACTATCCTCACTTTCCAACCACCAGCCCCGCCTCCCACTACCGGCTCTGTTATCCAATCTCGGCTAAGCTCCTGAGGATCCATTTCTTCTGAACAGGATTCCTTTATGTTTATCCCATGCATGTTTGAATTCCGTTACCGTTTTCATCTCCACCACCTCCCGCGGGAGGGCATTACAAGCATCCACCCACTCTCTCCATGAAAAGTACTTCCTGACATTTTTCTTGAGTCTGCCCCCCCTTCAATCTCATTTCATGTCCTCTCGTTCTACCGCCTTCGTATCTCCGGAAAAAGGTTCATTTGTGGATGAATACCTTTCAAATATTTGAACGTCTGTATCATATCACCCTGTTTCTCCTTTCCTCCCAGGGTATACATGTTCAGGTCACCAAATCTCTCTTCGTACGTCTTGTAACGCAAATCCATACCATTCTCGTAGCTTTTCTTTGCACCGCTTCAATTCTTTTACATCCTTAGCAAGATACGGCCTCCAAAACTGAACACAATACCCAGATGGGGCCATCACCAACAAATTATACAGGGGCATCAACACTGCCTTTCTTCTGCTAGTCACACCTCTCTCTATACAGCCAACAACCTTCTAGATACAGCCAACGCCTTGTCACACTGTTTCGTCGCCTTCAAATCCTCAGATACTATCACCCAAGATCTCTCTCCCCGTCCGTACCTATCAGACTCCCTCGCCGTAATTATTTTAGTCCTCCTTATTTGAATTAATCAATGCCTGATGTTAATGCCCAACAGTAATCATTTTATCTCAGTTTGGACTAAAACTGTCCAACAACACTAAACATGCCGCACCTGGCTGGTAAAACGTTAGTGTTAGTTCATAAAAGAGTTTCTTTGAAACAGTGGCATAGCCAAGGGTGCACCCATTGGGTTCAGGCCTACCAGTAGCAGCACATCTATGATGTGTGTTGGCAGGGATTCCGAAGCCCCACTAGCTGAAAACTCCCAACAACTGTCCCTCCTGCATACCTTGTAATAGCAGATCTTCACCCTGCAGCAAGCAGCGACTGATACATACTGCTCACATCGGCCCCATAGCCTTCCCTCTGACATATTCCCGCACTATGCGGGAAACAGGAAGTTTGCAGCAGTGGGAAGGCTGCAGGACCAACATGACCAGTGTGTATTAGTTGCTTCTCACTGCCAGTTGAAAATCTGCTATTTAAAAGGTATGTGGGAGAGGGGGGATGTTTTGAGACCATATGGCATGCAGGCGAGAGGAGACACCAAATCACCTGTAGGACCTGGGTGTGGGTTCTTCTGCCCACCCATCTTGGGCCCAGGCCCACACAAATTGGGTGTCTTGGCTGCACCCCTGCTTTGAAGCAGGATATCCAACAAGGTCTGCCACAGAATTTACACTTGTTACCTCCTGGTAGGTTGGGGATTACTAGGAGAGTAAGTCCCTACAGACAGTCACTGAGGAGAATGACTGGGAGGTCCCTGGGTGGGAGGTAGCCCAACCCAAAGGGAGTAATTTGAAATAAAATACAGAGAACTAGTGCCCTGAGACTGAAGAGTGTGATGGGGAGGAGATTGGAAGGAGATAAAGAGAAGTGTTTGGCCTCTTGGGGGGGGGGGGGGTCTTTAGTTGCCTGATGGTCCCCTGCCACTGACCTGGAGGAGTAGAGGGGAATAGGAGAAAGTGACCACTGGTTGTAAAGAGGAGTCAAGACTCAGCAAAGCAGCAACTGTGGAGTAGGAGAGCTACAGGTGGGTATAGACCTAGCCCAGGAGTGGGGGTTCAGAGCTAG
This sequence comes from Microcaecilia unicolor, assembly GCF_901765095.1. Taxonomy (NCBI): domain Eukaryota; kingdom Metazoa; phylum Chordata; class Amphibia; order Gymnophiona; family Siphonopidae; genus Microcaecilia; species Microcaecilia unicolor. The sequence continues at coordinate 14,013,247 of NC_044034.1, forward strand.
GGAGTGCCCATTCCATGACCAGGGTGGGACCAATGTGCAAGTCACCATGGAGGGAGGTCAGGCCACAGAGGCTCTGGACCTATGAAACTGAGAGGAGCATAACCTTTTGGATAGGCATGGTCAGGAATCTGTAAAGTATACATTACCCTGGTAGAAAACACCTGTACATAAATTCAAGGGAGGAGAATAAAGGATTTCCTCTAAGGAATACCAGAAGGATTGTAGATTTAAAAGACTTGCCTTAAATGTTGGACAGTTGATACACTTTGATGTTCCTGCTTTTGTAGAGTTGAAGAATAAACAGTTTAAGTTTTTATAAACTGCCAACGCCAGTGTGTTTATTGGACCACAAAGAATATAAGTGGCTACCCACCATGTTTTCCACAATATGCTTCGGACTTGATTTTGGGTTTCCTGTGAGAAGAGAGTAATCCAACCCACAAACGCTTCTTTCCACCAAGCCAATAAGGGACCGATGGAGACTGCCCTCGAGAGGCTCCAACTGGGTCAGGCCCCAAATCCATGAGCGCTCAGGCCAAGGGCTTTACACACTGTTCATGTAGGCAGACAAATAGTTTTGCCACTTGTGGTGTTGGTGTATGCAGTGTTGAAAGTGAAGAAATCATCATCCATGTCCAACCCAGTCTAAGCAGGTGTGGCAACTATGATGGCATTCTTGGCTTGGGGTTTTTCCAACAGCAAATCCATTCCTAGCAATTTCTGTCTAAGGTCCTTGATCCATGCAATCTTGAACTTTGGATATAATAAGTATAAGTACATAAGTATTGCCAAACTGGGAATGACCAAAGGTCCATCAAGCCCAGCATCCTGTTTCCAACAGTGGCCAATCTAGGTCACAAATACCTGGCACGATCCTAAAAAAGTACAAAACATTTTATGCTGCTTATCCCAGAAATAAGCCGTGGATTTTCCCCAAGTTCAGCCAACCAAACCTTTTTTTAAACCCTGCTAAGCTAATCGCCTTTCTCTGGCAACAAATTCCAGAGTTTAATTACATACTGCTTTAAGTTCCTCATCCATGAACTGCTCTTCAAAACACTTCTGTATACCACTTAATAATCCTCTTACTAAGGCTGACAAGTCTGAAGTGTGTTTTTCTCAAATGCTTGTAGTTTCTCAGTCAATAAAATTAGAGTGGTCATAAGATAGGTCATGAATGCTTTAGTTTCACATTGAAGAATGTCCAAAGCTTGCATCAAGGGTTTCATTACAGAGACATATTTATTTATTTATTGCATTTGTATCCCACATTTTCCCCACCTCCTTGCAGGCTCTATGTGGCTTACAATATATCATGAATAGTGGAAATATAATAGAAAATAGACACTTAGAGGCATATTTTCAAAGCACTTTGGGAGGCTAAGTTCCATAGGTTTCTATGGAACTTTGGGAGGCTAAGTGCTTTGAAAATATGCCTCTTAGTGTTACAGAAAATCTTTGGCAACATGATAGTAGTATAGCAAGCAGATATTAGACAGTTCTTACTATATGTGGAGTTATGTGTATTCACATTGGTTAATCTTTATGGTAAGCCTTGTTAAAGAGATGGGTCTTCAGTTGTTTGCGGAAGTTCATTAGTTCGTACATCATTTTAAGTTGCTCGGCACTGCGTTCCAAAGCTGTGTGCTTAAGTAGGTAAAGTTGGACGCGTGCATTAATTTGTATTTTAGACCTTTGCGGTTGAGGAAGTGTAGATCAAGGAATGTTCAGGATGATCTTTTGGCATTCCTGGGTGGTAAGTCTATCAGGTCTGACATGTAGGGGTGCATCTCCATGAATGATTTTGTGAACTAGGGAGCAAATTTTGAACGTGATGCGTTCTTTAAGTGGGAGCCAGCGTAGTTTTTCTCATAGGGGCTTAGCATTTTCATATTTTGTTTTGCCGAATATGATCTAGCTGCAGTGTTCTGGGCTGTCTGTAGTTTCTTATTTGCTCTTTACAGCCAGCGTAGAGTGTGTTGCAGTAATCTAGATGACTGAGCAACATTGATTCTTCGATAAACAAGATTTCTGAATGATGAAACTCAGCAACATCTGTTTGCAGACTGAATTCGTGATGTTGATGCCTTGTTCTGCAATTAGACAGTTAACTTGACTGTTCTGGGCTCTGACTGAAATTACCCAGCAGATGCTGGCTGAGGCTTGGTGAATTATATATGTCCTGACCTTCCCAGGTACTGTTTAGAGAGTATATAGATGTTTAGTTGGTATTATAATTGATCCATATTTCAGTTATCTGTTTTTGCTTGCTGACTGCACATTTTTGTTCATTGTTCCAGTGACAATAAACGTGTTTAGTTTGTTGACTGCTATCTGGACTGATAAAAGAATTTTGGTGATTTGTGTGTTGGATCTGTGAGTGCTTTCTGGGAACTGTGGGACCACTGGGAGTGTGGCCCCAGTAACCTAGAAATCACTGGGGATAATTTGAGAGTGGGAGACTAGCCCAAAGGCAGTTGTGACCCAGTCAGTGGGAGAAGGGTGCTAGTGTAGAGCACAAGTGGCAAGAGCAGGCAGACCTGAGCTGTGCTGGGGATAGACCCTATGTGGCTGCAGGGTACGCCACGTGGGTGGCTAGGTGTTTTGTGACATCGTGTTCCACTGATTCACTATCATTTGATGTAATTTGATCAGCACATTGTAGTGATTTGAAAAATTGTTGAAAAGAGTTGCAGAAATTGGAGCCATTGTCAGTAGTTTTTTTTTGTGATTTTATCCTGGGGGTGGAATTAAGAATGGATTGATTATAACATAGCTGTGATATCTTCACAGGTGTGGGATCCTTTGAGGCAATAAGCAAAAACAAAAGTGAAAATCACAGTTTAGAAATTATTAGAACCCAATAATCATAGGAGAAAAGATCGCATGTGGCCAGCACAGGGCTTTTCTCCCATTATTGGGAAATCTAATGATTTCTAAGTTGCGATTTCCATTGATGTTTGTTTTTGCCCATCAATTTTTTGTATAAGATCCTTTGAGGTGATGACATGCCAAAGCCATTGATCATCTATACATCGTCATCTCATCTATCCTGTAGACTGTCACCCCAAGGAATAATCTGTGATGAATAACAGATCAACAATCCACTGTAGTAACAACACACTTTTTACATCCTTAGCAAGATACGGCCTCCAAAACTGGACATAATACTCCAGGTGGGGCCTCACCAACGACTTATACAGGGGCATTAAAACCTCTCTTCTTCTGCTGGTCACACCTCCTCTATACAGCCTAACAACCTTCTAGTTATGGCCACCGCCTTGTCACACTGTTTCGTCGTCTTCAGATCCTCAGATACTATCACCCCAAGATCCCTCTCCGTTGGTACCTCTCAGACTCTCACCGCCTAACACATAGTCTCCCGTGGATTTCTACTCCCTAAATGCATCACTTTGCATTTCGTCGCATTGAATTTTAATTGCCAAATCTTAGACCATTCTTCTAGCTTCCTCAGATCCTTTTCATGTTTTCCACTCCCTCCCGGGTGTCCACTCTGTTACAGATCTTTGTATCATCTGCAAATAGGCAAACTTTACCTTCTAACCCTTCGGCAATGTCACTCACAAATATATTGAACAGAATCGGGCCCAGCACCGATCCCTGAGGCACTCCACTACTCACCTTTCCCTCCTCCGAGCGAATTCCATTAACCACCACCCTCTGGCATCTGTCCGTCAACCAGTTCCTAATCCAGTTCACCACTTCGGGTCCTATCTTCAGCCCATCCAGTTTATTTAAGAGCCTCCTGTGGGGAACCGTGTCAAAAGCTTTGCTGAAATCTAAGTAGATTACGTCTATAGCTCGTCCCTGATTCAGTTCTCCGGTCACCCAATCAAAGAACTCAATGAGATTCGTTTGGCACAATTTCCCTTTGGTAAAACCATGTTGTCTCGGATCTTGCAATTATTGGTTTCCAGGAAATTCACTATCCTTTCCTTCAGCATCACTTCCATTACTTTTCCAATAACCGAGGTGAGGCTTACCGGCCTGTAGTTTCCAGCTTCTTCCCTATCGCCACTTTTATGAAGAGGGACCACATCCGCCGTTCTCCAATCCCTCAGAACCTCTCCCGTCTGCAAGGATTTATTAAACAAATCTTTAAGAGGACCTGCCAGAACCTCTCTCTGAGCTCCCTCAATATCCTGGGGTGGATCCCGTCTGGTCCCATGGCTTTGTCCACCTTTAGATTCTGAAATTGTTCATACACACTCTCTTCCGTGAACGGTGCTATATCCACTCCATTCTCATTTGTACTTTTGCCAATTGCGGTCCTTCTCCAGGATTTTCTTCTGTGAAAACAGAACAAAAGTATCTATTTAGCAAATTTGCTTTTTCTTCATCATTATCCACATAGCGGTTCGCAGTATCTTTTAGTCTCATAATTCCCTTTTTAGTCATTCTCCTTTCACTAATATACCTGAAGAAATTTTTGTCACCCCCCCCCCTTACATTTCTAGCCATTTGTTCTTCCGCTTGCACTTTCGCCAGACATATCTCTCTCGACTTCTTTCAGTTTCATCTGGTATTCATCCCCGTGTTCCTCTTCTTGAGTTTTTCTGTATATCTGGAACGCCAACTCTTTAGCCTTTATTTTCTCAGCCACTTGCTTGGAGAACCATATCAGTTTCCTTTTTCTCTTGCTTTTATTTACTTTCCTTACATAAAGGTTTGTGGCCTTATTTATAGCTTCTTTCAGCCTGGACCACTGTCCTTCCACTTCTCGTATGTCCTCCCAGCCCATCAGCACCTTCCTTAGGTATTCCCCCATTTTACTAAAGTCAGCACACTTGAAGTCCAGGACTTTGAGTTTTGAGTGGCCACCCTCCACTTCAGCCGTCATATCAAACCAAACCATTTGATGGTCACTGCTGCCGAGGTGGGAGCCCACTCGGACATTTGACACGCTATCCCCATTTGTGAGCACCAGATCCAGCATCGCTCCCTCCCGCGTGGGTTCCGTCACCATTTGTCTGAGCAGAGCACTTTGAAAAGTATCCACGATCTCTCTACTTCTTTCTGATTCTGCAGATGGAACCTTCCAATCTACATCTGGCAGATTGAAATCTCCCAGCAACAGCACCTCTCTCTTCATTCCCAACTTTTGAATATCTGCGATCAGGTCTTTATCTAATTCTTCCAATTGTGTCGGAGGTCTGTAGACAACACCCAAATGGACAGAGGTTCTATTATCTCTTTTTAAGGTGATCCAGTGAGTCAGCTAAGTGCAGTATCAGAGATTAAACTTTCAAATTCCCCTGGAATATAACTTTCCTTTTGTAACTAGATCTAAATATTCCCCATAAGTTTCAACAATGTAAAATGCACCTTTATACCACAGTGCAGTTTTACAAGCCTATCCTCTATCAGAGCTAGGCAGGAAAGGAAAGAGGGTTCACAGGACAAATTAATTAAGCAATAAGCAATAAATTAAATAAGCCTTAAATTAAAGAAAATATCTGGTATCTAAACCTCTAGGCAAAAAGTTGAGAAGTTAGCATAAAATCATCTGAATTGACTTAGCAGTAACTTGGTTCAGGTCCAGCAGCACATGGAATGTACAAGCAAGTGGTCTCTGCCCCTCTATCCAGAGCCCAACCCACCTCCTGCTGTGCAGTGACTTCCTGCCAGTGAGTCAGCTAAGTAGGGCTGTACACTTTCAAACATTAATAACAAGAAATTAAATGAATTCTTTGCTTCGGTCTTCACCGAGGAGGATTTGGGGGGACACCGGTGCCGGAAAGAATATTTGAAGCGGGGGAGTCGGAGAAACTAAACAAATTCTCTGTAACCTTGGAGGATGTAATGGGTCAGTTCAGCAAGCTGAAGAGTAGTAAATCACCGGGACCTGATGGTATTCATCCCAGAGTATTAATAGAACTAAAAAATGAACTTGCGGAGCTACTGTTAGAAATATGCAATCTGTCCCTAAAATCGAGTGTAATACCGGAAGACTGGAGGGTAGCCAATGTTACTCCGATTTTTAAGAAGGGTTCCAGAGGAGATCCGGGAAATTATAAACCGGTGAGTCTGACGTCGGTGCCGGGCAAGATGGTGGAGGCTATATTAAGAATAAAATTGCAGAGCATATACAAAAACATGGACTGATGAGACAAAGTCAGCACGGATTTAGTGAAGGGAAGTCTTGCCTCACCAATCTAATGCATTTTTTTGAGGGGGTAAGCAAACATGTGGACAATGGGGAGCCGGTTGATATTGTATATCTGGATTTTCAGAAGGCGTTTGACAAAGTGCCGCACGAAAGACTCCTGAAGAAATTGCAGAGTCATGGAATCGGAGGTAGGGTACTATTATGGATTAAGAACTGGTTGAAAGATAGGAAGCAGAGAGTAGGATTGCGTGGCCAGTATTCTCAGTGGAGGAGGGTAGTTAGTGGGGTCCCGCAGGGGTCTGTGCTGGGTCCGTTGCTTTTTAATGTATTTATAAATGACCTAGAGATGGGAATAACTAGTGAGGTAATTAAATTCGCCGATGACACAAAATTATTCAGGGTCGTCAAGTCGCAGGAGGAATGTGAACGATTACAGGAGGACCATGCGAGACTGGGAGAATGGGCGTGCAAGTGGCAGATGAAGTTCAGTGTTGACAAGTGCAAAGTGATGCATGTGGGTAAGAGGAACCCGAATTATAGCTACGTCTTGCAAGGTTCCACGTTAGGAGTTACGGATCAAGAAAGGGATCTGGGTGTCGTCGTCGATGATACGCTGAAACCTTCTGCTCAGTGTGCTGCTGCGGCTAGGAAAGCGAATAGAATGTTGGGTGTTATTAGGAAGGGTATGGAGTCCAGGTGTGCGGCTGTTATAATGCCGTTGTATCGCTCCATGGTGCGACCGCACCTGGAGTATTGTGTTCAGTACTGGTCTCCGTATCTCAAAAAAGATATAGTAGAATTGGAAAAGGTACAGCGAAGGGCGACGAAAATGATAGTGGGGATGGGACGACTTTCCTATGAAGAGAGGCTGAGAAGGCTAGGGCTTTTCAGCTTGGAGAAGAGACGGCTGAGGGGAGATATGATAGAAGTGTTAAAATAATGAGTGGAATGGATCGGGTGGATGTGAAGCGACTGTTCACGCTATCCAAAAATACTAGGACTAGAGGGCATGAGTTGAAGCTACAGTGTGGTAAATTTAAAACGAATCGGAGAAAATGTTTCTTCACCCAACGTGTAATTAGACTCTGGAATTCGTTGCCGGAGAACGTGGTACGGGCGGTTAGCTTGACGGAGTTTAAAAAGGGGTTAGATAGATTCCTAAAGGACAAGTCCATAGACCGCTATTAAATGGACTTGGAAAAATTCCGCATTTTTAGGTATAACTTGTCTGGAATGTTTTTACGTTTAGGGAGCGTGCCAGGTGCCCTTGACCTGGATTGGCCACTGTCGGTGACAGGATGCTGGGCTAGATGGACCTTTGGTCTTTCCCAGTATGGCACTACTTATGTACTTATGTACTTATGAAAAGTAATTGCATATATCTGTACAACCTTTATCATAGCAAACCCAAATTCAATTCTTGTATACCGCTATCCCTTTCCAGGGTTCAGTGCAGTTTACATTCTAGGTGAGACAAAAGCAAATAGTGTTTGTCTAAGGTTTGAGAAACAGAGACCATTGGATTAATGCATGAGAAAAACATTAAGGAAAGGATAATGGATGACAGCAAAATATTTAAAATATACAAGGTTGCAAAGATTTTTGCAAGGCATTGTAGTCTAGATAATAATGTGTTGTGAAGGATGAATGGATGATTGTGCTACAGCTCTACATAAGGGCAAAAGATTTTGCCACAGAACTTACATGATACGTGTTCACCAGATTATTTGAAATCTTGCTACAGTATAGTTTTGCAGTATGCAATTCATTAACCCACCCACTAAAAAACAAACCACCACCAGTTAACCCCAACCTGTTAGAATCAAAGAACATGGAAGTTATGTGGACCCCGGATACAGCTACACCCTACTCCAGTGAATGTACGACTTATTCAACCCTTGTGTCATGAGGCCATGAGAATAAAAGAATATTGTAAAAGAATTGCAGATGTGGCAAATATGAATTGAGTGCATGTTATCTCACTTTTCAAGCTCAGGTTATGGCCACTATGAAAAGAACCTTCTAAGTTATTTCAGCTCTGCTGATTCCGTGGGTTCAAAAGGTTCATGAGTTAATTTAGAACTATACTACAATCCCATTAAACTAATGGCTTTTTAACTGGCGATTATCTATGGGTGAAGGGGGGGTTGAATAGCACCAGATAAAAAGTTCTTGATTAAAAACTTTATTTAAAGCAAAAGTCCATTAAAAACCAAAAGAACAATCAGACATGGCCATGTTTCAATGAAAATCTGGATTAGGAGTCAACATAACTGTAAAGATACCAGATATACAGAGAATAAAAATAGCTTTATAATACTCAAATTCAATTAATTCCATCAGGACATTGGTATAAATTAGTATTTTAGATCATATCATATGGTTTTTAATGGACTGGGGATTCTTTATGCCATAACCTTTTCATGAACTGGACACTAAAGGAAAAAAAATATAAAGATTAAATATAAAGTATAAAGTATGCTTTCTATTATTGTATTAATATGAACTATTTCTAAGGAAGAACTTAGACCAGACAATGAGAAGTGGAAGCAAGAAGGTGATTCAGTGAACAGGTAAGAGGATAAACATTTCCCTGAACGCACCACATGTAGAACATTTTCCATTCAAAGTGCTAAGACTTGCTTGTGGTTTGCTTTCTAGAAGCTATTAGGATATCGTCAATAGAGTTCAAGAGATGCCATTAATGCATACTCAACATTCATACTGTTTAAGTTAGGGAATCAATATATGGGTGGAGGATCTTTCCTTGATCTTGAGCTGAGTTAAGGAGTCTCCTAGATTTTTTTTTTTTTTGTTACATTTGTACCCCACGCTTTTCCACTCATGGCAGGCTCAATGCGGCGGGCAATGGGGGTTAAGTGACTTGCCCAGAGTCACAAGGAGCTGCCTGTGCCGGGAATCAAACTCACTTCCTCGCGCTTTCCCACTCATGGCAGGCTCAATGCGGCTTACATGGGGCAATGGAGGGTTAAGTGACTTGCCCAAAGTCACAAGGAGCTGCCTGTGCCTGAAGTGGGAATCGAACTCAGTTCCTCAGTTCCCCAGTTCCCCAGGACCAAAGTCCACCACCTTAACCACTAGGCCACTCCTCCACTCATATCTTGATAATTGATAAAAGGAAACCATATTTACACCACTGAAGGAGTCAAGGTATGGAGGAGTGGCCTAGTGGTTAGGGTGGTGGACTTTGGTCCTGGGGAACTGAGTTCGATTCCCACTTCAGGCACAAGGCAGCTCCTTGTGACTTTGGGCAAGTCATTTAACCCTCCATTGTCCCATGTAAGCCGCATTGAGCCTGCCATGAGTGGGAAAGCGCAGGGTACAAATGTAACAAAATAAAATAGATACTATTGGAGATTCTACATGGAATGTTTATTTTTTGCATTTGTATCCCACATTTTTCCCACCTATTTGCGGGCTCAGTGTGCTATTCCACTAGCAACATTCCATGAAGGCTGCGCAGGCTTCTGTTTCTGTGAGTCTGACATCCTGCACGTACGTGCAGGACGTCAGACTCACAGAAGCAGAAGCCTGCGCGGCCACATTGGTGATTTGCAAGGGCCAACTTCTACATGGAATGTTGCTAGTGGAATAGCAACATTCCATGTAGAATCTCAAATAATAGCAACAGTGGAGGAGTGGCCTAGTGGTTAGGGTGGTGGACTTTGGTCCTTGGGAACTGAGTTCGATTCCCACTTCAGGCACAGGCAGCTCCTTGTGACTCTGGGCAAATCACTTAACCCATTGCCCCATGTAAGCCGCATTGAGCCTGCCATGAGTGGGAAAGCGCGGGGTACAAAATGTAACAAAAATAAATAAAAATAAGCTGTGTAGGGATCTCCGATTTGAAAACTCTGCTTGAAGCAGTGGGCCTGGCCCTAGAGAAGCTCCAGTGCTAGGCTCATTTTTTTTATTAATTTATTTTTCAAACAGAATACCCAATAAAAATAAAATAAGCCAGGAAAAATTAGGAATTACGTTATACAACAAAATTACAATCATCTCAACTTAAAGGAATTTCAAGAAAAGAAAAATTGGGAGAAGAGAATTAGAAATGAGAGGCTCACTGGCTCTTTAATCTATGTTAGGATCAGCATATCACAAAAGTAATTTAATTAAAAAAAGGTATTCCACATTTAGAGCCTCACTGGCTGTGCAAAGCAGATTACAACATTAAATCAAATTCTTGATGAAATGCCAGAACTTCTCTATATTAATATCTGGTGTCAGCACCAAGCCACAGTGTGAAATGAAGAGTTTGCTCCAACTTTTCAGTGAGAATCCCTGTACAAAGGCTTCCGCACGGTAGGATTATCTCCTTTTCTTGAGGAACCATAGGAAATAATAACAGAAGATGCTTTCAACTCCTCCTCTGAGGATTCACTCCTTGGCATAGGGTGGCCTCCGCCCTTCTCAACAGTTGAAAGGCTCCAGGCCTTCTGTCCACTGAACAGCCCCCCTCTCATCTCTAATTTACACTGTCTTGTAGGTCTTGAAGCACCAAGCTCTAAAGCCGTAATTCTGTAAGAAGCTCCCTGGTTTTAGGTGGCATGAAGGTGCATAAATGATAGTTATTCTAGCCACTTACATGCATAAATGACCTCTTATACAATACCAGCTGGCAAAAAAAGTACATAGTGTTTTGATAGCACATACTTTGCCAGTGGGTAAAACATGCAAATACACCAGTAAATGATAGAATTCTATTTTACATAAATTCTGGCTTATCTACCGTTCTTTATAGAATAGGCTCTAAATAAGCACCCGCTTACCCTCTTATTGTAGATTCCTTGTCAAAGAAATGACCCCCACCCCCGACATCTGAACACAATAAGGACAATTTCTATCATCACAGTCTGGTCCAAGGCATGTGACAAATTTCAACTACAGTGAAACCTCGGTTTTCATTGACTTCGGATTTCGTCAGTTTCGTTTTTTGTCGATTTTTTTTGGCAAACATTTTGTCTCGGTTTTCGTTGGTCACCTCGGAATTCGTCGGCGTGCCGATGCTGCTAATTTTGCGTTCTCACGTGTCGTTCTTCTAGGGCGTCGTTTTGCCAACACTGGTTGTGGGATCACACTACTGCCTCAAATTGCCTGCTGTTTGATGAAAAAATTCCCTTTCAAACAATAATACAGTATCTGCTCCTCTTTCTCCATCTTCCATACATCAAGAAGAGTCTTCAGAAAGGTAAATGCCATGTTAAATATTCATCTATTCTACACATTAAGTCTTTTTATTCATTTAAAAGAATTTAGAAGAAAAATTGCTTGTTGCCTCGGTTTTCGTCAATAATTTTTGGACGAATTATTGACGAAAACCGAGGTTTCACTGTACATGTGCATCTACTGAAGCCACTGACTGTCTGCCACTGCAATCAGATTTCTCAGCCAAGATGAATTCAATCTTTGAAAGGTTATCAATAGAAATCAAACAAAATAAAACATGGAAAAGAAAATAAGATGATACCTTTTTTATTGGACATAACTTAATACATTTCTTGATTAGCTTTCGAAGGTTGCCCTTCTTCGTCAGATCGGAAATAATTATGATTAACGATCTGACGAAGAAGGGCAACCTTCGAAAGCTAATCAAGAAATGTATTAAGTTATGTCCAATAAAAAAGGTATCATCTTATTTTCTTTTCCATGTTTTATTTTGTTTGATTTCTATTGATAACCTTAAGAGTGGACTAACACGGCTACCACACTCCTCTACTTAAGATGGAATCTTTGAAAGAAAATGAAAGAGGAGGAAAAAATATACATTAGGAGTACTGAGGGAATTCATTGGCAGGGAAAGGCAAAATAAGAAACAAGCTTTCTCTCTGTGGCAAATTTTGTTAAAAAATGCTTTGAAAGAAGAATCACCTTCAAGCTGTAACCCAGACAAAATGACTGAGGAATTCCTGAACATATCAGAAACACGCACCCAACAGCGTGCATGGAAATTTGTGTCATGCGTAGTCATTGTAAGGTTCCAGAACAGAAGCCCTGAAAGCAAACTGTCTGCTTGGGGAGCAGCATGAATAAAATAAAACACAATTTGATTTTTTTTCCTGTACCAAATATTCCTAGATCTGACAAGCTAGCCCTGAAAAAGTCACTTAAAAATCATGATAAAAGTCTCGTATCTTTATTATGTAACATTAAATGCAGCATAGCTATACAGAAGGTCCCAAAGCAGTCACCATCCTTTAAACAGGGAAAGGCTGGTAAAGGGTCACTGTCAAACCTCAACATGACCACCCTAAGCACAGGGAAGCACATGTTGAGATGTAAAGTCTCTTCACAAATTGCAGTTACAAGTGAATCACCTTTTTATATATATATATATTATATATGTGTATATATCTTATAGTTTCAAGGAGGGAAGACAAAGTAAAGCAGCTGTACACACAAAAGCTAAAAAAATACCTTGCTTTTTAATTTTTTTAAACAGAGCAATCCACCAGAGAGCCTTTATAGAACAATATCTGCTTGGCATTTTAATCAGCACACACTTCCAATTTTGCTTTTGTTCTGAGCTGCCACTCACCAAGCATGCGGATGACTTCCAGTACCGCTTTAATCTGAATTTTTAAAAAAGACATGACAATTTCTTCCAGGACGCAAAAAAAAAAAAAAGCATAGGATTGGGATAAACAGTGCCACTTCTTCAGACAACCCCAGCTCTGCAAAATAGCCAAGACAGTAGCTGAAATTTAGGGCAGAGTTAGACTGTAGGCAGAGCTCTTACTTAACACCTACAACAAGTGCGCATGGTTGGAATGAAAACAGTCTTGTGTGCAGTAAAAGAAACTTGCCTTAAAATCCTACATTCGCCCCTGTGTGTGTGGGTTGCGTTCATTTCTTGACAGATGAGAAATTTGTTTTGTGTAATGGTCATCAGGTGGTAGAGTGAAGCAGGAGTCTTATTCTAGTCAGTTTTTTTTTTTTTGGGGGGGGGGGGGGAGGGGGGAGATTGGGGTTGATGGTAGAAGCCAATACTAAAATAAGTGAAAAGAAAGTGTATGATCAAGCTCTAACCTGACTTAAAAGTTAGACTGAGCTCAGTCTAAAGACCTGGTTTCACAAACTGCAAGGAGGCTGAAAATTACTGTTTTTTTAAACCATACCCTAACACATAGATCACACTTACAGCCCAATTCACCCTGCAACCGTCGGTTTCAAAGCCCAGCTTGAATCATTTCAGCTTAGTACAGTGCCGTGTATAATGTTTCAATACATTTGAAGCAACACGTAGGATGGGCTGGAAAAAAAAATACATTCAACCTGCATCAAAATGTTTGAAAAATTGTGTCCTAGGACCAGCCCAGTAGCAAACTTAGTACAGCGGCATGTGGCAGGACTCTGCTTAAACCCAGATCATGTCAGCTGGGTATGAGAAGGACGTGTTCCCAGATCCCAGGGAGCAAGGAGTCAAGTCGTTCTTAAGAGAGAGAGAGTAGTTGGACTCAGGGCCCAAAACTGCAGAATTCTAGAAGAGACCCTAGTGACCCAGCCCAGGAAATGTCGCTGCCATGACCAGACCAAGCATTTAGGAGGAGAGAGGAATATCTAGGGTGAAATCCTTTGGTAGAATGAAGAGGTGGCTCTTTGTCCCACATCCCAGTTCTGGCTCTCACCAAGATGAGCTACAAAGGAGGAGGAGAAAACTACTGAATTAGACTCAACTTCCTACACAGTACTAGGAGGTGTGGGGGAGGGGAGATCAGAAGCAGATGAAACAAATCCAACATGGCCCCTGCTTTCTTACTCTGGGTGTTAATGAGTTAAAAAAAAACCCCACAACTAGAATTCTATTGCCTTCTGCAATTAAACACTAAATAGACGAGATGAGTCAGCAATGCAACCAGCACCACTTTCTCAGGCACAACGTTTTCCTCAAACCTGCCAAGCTTTTGTTATAAAGTCCCCCTAACATCCCTTTTATCAAAATTTGTAATGTATAGAGCAAGGACAGGCAACTGTAGTCCTTGAGAGCTGCAAACAACTCTGGTTTTTAGAATTTCCACAACAAATATAAAGATATATTTGCATGCACCGCCTCCATTATATCTTATA